>NC_061107.1:9087064-9092786 GCF_015104395.2 Macrobrachium nipponense
TATTATATCTATATCTAATATATATATATATCATTATTCGTATATCCTCTCCCAGCAAACACATAAATCTTCACTCTGTCACGTCAACATAATGATCTTCGATTGGCACGCTGCAATATTTGCAAAGAGTGACGTCAACAGCTCATTACGAAACTAAAAATAAAAATAAATAAGCAAATAAAGCCACGAAACAGAGGTATAAAGCTGAATTATTTCAGCAGAGCTTTCCGGAGGCATGGGACGCACCCTCACTCGACCGCATCTGGTGAGCAACTGGAGAGCTGCCGGTCAGAGTTGGTGGTTTTATACAATATTCTAAATTATACAGGAAACTCGATTGCGCCGAAGGAACTTCGACTTATTTTTTACTTGTTCTTTATATATACACTATCATCATCATATCATCAATGCCATACTAATACCTATATCAAGGCACAAGTCCAAGAAATTTTAGCAAAAAAGAAAAAGAATTCTCTTGGTAAAAATTCAAAAAATCTTTAAAAAAAAACTGCAACCTCTTAAAAAAAAAACCTAACTTTTACACGTGAGATTAATAAGTAATCCTTCGTGTCACCCCTAGAAGGAATTTTTTTTAATTCAATGATTTGATGAAACTACTCTTTAAAAAAGGACCATTTTTATATTTTATTATTATTATTATTATAATTATTATTATTATTATTATTATATTATTAGTTATTATTATCATTATTATTATTATTCAAAAGATGAACCCTACTCATATGGAACAAGCCCACAGGGACCACTAACTTGCAATGAGAATATTAACGTAATTCTGATACCTGGCGAATTGCTGAATTAAAAAGCTGGTACAGTAGTAAAATTTAAAATAATATCAAAAGCAATAATGAATAATATCAAGTAATATCTTCATTTGTTATCTAAATAAGGCACAGAAAAACGAAAGCACTCAACTGGTGACTTGATACGGGAAATCTCATGATCTCTATATAGGATAAGTAAAATTTTATGTACTAGAAGGAAGGAATTACCAATTGAAATGATGAATGAAAATATTCGCGCCACTGAAATATACAAAACAGACGCAAAGAAACATACGAAAAACTTTGTAATTTAAGTGCACTCGAATGCAAAGCAGTTAATCAAAGCAAAGACCCTAACTATGAAAAACTAGAAGCAAAGAAAGATTGATGGAGAAAATAGAAGGGGCAAAATAATTAAACGAAGATACGCAATAAAAAAAAGAAGAAATATACAAGTTTTTGGATAAATTCTAAACATTACCACAGAGCAAAACCTCACGAAAAAAAGGAATAATTAAGACACTTTACAAAACAGACCATAAAAAAAACTAAAACAAAGACGTTATAAGAAATCCACCACTGATGAATCACCCATTGACAAAATCCCCCAGAGAGGCGTATTTATTTTCATCTTGCAAGATAAATCATTCTTTGTTTACTAAACAAAAACACATACACACACTTCCCCCTCGCGGAGCAGTTTAATACGAATGAAAGTTCTAATTGAGATTTTCACTCTCCTTCCCCCTTGACATTCAGAGAGAGAGAGAGAGAGAGAGAGAGAGAGAGAGAGAGAGAGAGAGAGAGAGAAAAAAATCCCTTCTGGTATTCAGTATAGAGAAAAAATTCTCCTGGCTTTAGTAAAAAGAGAGAGAAATCTCTTCTGGTATCAATTTAGAGAAAAAAAACTCCCCTGGCTTTATAGAGAGAGAGAGAGAGAGAGAGAGAGAGAGAGAGAGAGAGAGAGAGAAATCAAATATCTCCATTCAACTTCCAAACAGAATGGAACTCGAGTTTTTAATTTCCTTTATGAAAAGTTTTTTTTTTTTAATCTATTTGTTCAACCGTTGTTGACATTCGCTGGCTGTCTACGACACCCAAATTAAACAGGGGAAACAGAGAAGAGCTTATTCATTATTAGCTGTCAAGGTTATTCAATTTCTTCACTAGGAATAAAAACAATGGCTTTCTTTATCTGAGAGATTTGTAAAGGGAAAAAAGTATTGCTGTGAGTATTTCATTGCTCTTTATGCGAAACAAAAACTTTAATATAGAGATTGTAAATAAAAGAAAAAGGCTATATGGAGAGCAATACTGCTATGGCGAAATGTCTACTTATTATTATTATTATTATTATTATTATTATTATTATTATTATTATTATTATTATTATTATTATCCTCAATAACAACAGCTTCATAAACACTTACAAGTGAAATAAAAGGGAAGAAGAAAACTGAACTAATAAAATGCAAAAGAAAATGAGAAAAGAAAATAAACACAACTTCAATACAACGAATCAACAAAACTCAATAAGGAACAACTGATTGATGGCAGCAGCCTCTAATCTCTACATGAAACTTGCAAACTTCGTCTTCCTAATGATATCTGGAAGACATTTTACAGTCTTAGACGACTGGGAGCGACTGATTGGTTAAGAGTTTTCTGGCGTTGCAATTACGAGAATATACTTTGGTACTGGAGTTTTCCAGGACTCCAGGAATCCAGTTATTCAGTAGCATGGTAATATTGCATGCTCAGTGGTTCAAGGTTCTAAACTAATAAAAGATGAGGTTAAAGAAATCTAATAAATAATTGCTTTAGTGGAATTAATATTTTTGGTCCTGAGATGCCAAAAAACGTCTGGGAAATTCATCGACAAGAAGTTTAAGATTTTACCTAAATAGATTAAAAAAATACAAAATACAAAAAGCCACAAAAAATTAGAGTAATTTTGCTTTCAAAAAAGGACATATAAAAACACACTCATTGGCCTGGAAAGCCCGTAGCTTGCTTACTTAAGACAATACAACAAATGCTTGTCTGGTAGGCTGAAAATTGACCCAGGGGTTAAACTTGAAAATTTCACTGAGGTGACCTCGTCGAAAGGTCAAGGTGACCTCATTACAAATCCTGAGAGCGAACCCATTACAATCATGTCAGGAGACAAAGAAAAAAATAAATAAATAAATAAAAACTCTGAAGTGCTTCGTGGCGAAGGGATCATCACTCACTCCCCAGAAATCAACGAACCAAATATTCTTTTCCTAAGTATTTACAGTTTATACTCAGAATTTATAGATAGCTACAATATTCGCGTATAATCTTCGCTATATCATCACCAGCTTATCCTCGACAGTAATTATGAGACAGAAATAGTCCACTGAAATTTTCTGTTATTTACAATTTATACTTAATTTATAGATAGCTACAATATTCGCGTATAATCTTCGCTATATCATCACCAGCTTATCCTCGACAGTAATTATGAGAGAGAAATAGTCCACTGAAAATTCAGTATAATATTCTTCTGTCTTTAACCAATGGAGTGAGGAAAAAATCTCCAAAATAAATGAGATAAAACACAGTCTCCTACAGGTGTAACTGGGAGGAAACCTCACAGTTACACTAACAGGTAATGGTTAGAGAAGTTGGAGAGCAAGATTAGAAGGAAAGCGGGAAATGAGGTAGAGAGAGAGAGAAAAAAAAGGTGGATGCACCTAGGTCCCGAAGGGACGCTGCAAACATGCCTACAGTGCACCACGTGTGACGTACTGGAGACACTGTTCCTATACGAGGAAGTGTATATAGATGGGTATATCCATATATTACATTATACAGATTATTATTATTATTATTATTATTATTATTATTATTATTATTGTCCCATACGTGGATGTGTATATAGCTGGGTATATCCATATATTTATTATATTACTCAGATTATTATTATTATTATTATTATTATTATTATTATTATTATTACCGCAAACCCGTACGTCCTTACATGCGTTCCAGAGATAAGTCCAAGAACAGCACCATCGTCTCAAGGGACCTCTCCCGGGAACCGTGAGGCCTAATTCCTAATTTATGGTCGCCCCCCCCCCACCCCCCCTAACCCCCTTAATGGATCCCATCCAGTACGCACTACTTGACGCTATATCTCCTGGCAATTAAAAAGACACATTTCTGCCTGTCGCCTGCGATCTTTCAAGGCGCTGGTCTTCCCTGGAAAATCCTGGATGGCTTTCTTTTTTTTCTGGAACTGTGGTGGCTAGGTACTAATGACTGCAAATGATCAGCTCTCTCTCTCTCTCTCTCTCTCTCTCTCTCTCTCTCTCTCTCTCTCTCTCTCTCTCTCTGCTTTCACGTCATTGGCTAGGCAGAGAAATGCTATCAGTTGAAAATAACTTTGGAAATATTTAAAAAAAAAAAAAAAAAAAAAAAAATTATGTTTAACGATGAAAAACATAAAAACTGAATTTGAATTATAATGGAAAATAGAAAAATTAAAAAAATAATTTAATAGGCGTGACTTCTTTATTGTAAGTTTTATAAAAGACATACACTTGCTTTCGGTCATCTAATGAGTTACTGTTAGATGAAATTCAGTCTGAAAAGAGGTTTTTGTTTTTTGTTTTTTATAAGTGTCAAGAATAAAATAGAGTCGATTAGGAGATCGAAAGCGGCTTCAAACAATATGGAGAGAGAGAGAGAGAGAGAGAGAGAGAGAGAGAGAGAGTATGGGACTGACCTTACATTGACCTTACATCTGTTCGGGTTGCCCAGGTCCCTCAGTGTGAGGCACCTCTAATGTACTCCAGAGAGTTGCTAGTACATCTTCCGGTATATTTGCATCTTCCAACAAATCTTGGATGGTCTGGATGCAGTTTAGATATTTGTCGAGCTTATTCTTACATCTACGCTCACTCCTGATATATTCCTCAGATGAGCTGGCAACGCATGAATAGACGCTGCATTATCGATGCTGGTGCGTAGGGGTATTAATGTCCGTGTGCTTTCCTTATTTTTCCTGGTATAGTTTTGGCACTATTAATCTACTCTGCTTGCTCTTTCTGATATTTTAGTTCCATGATATATGCTATTCCTTCTATCGTGTTTCCATGCCTGAATTATCATGTAGCGTTCTCTTCTCCTTTCGCTAGACTATAATTTAAGAATTGTAGTCTTTCCCAGTAGTCAAGGTCTTTAACTTCTTCTATTCTAGCTGTAAAGGACCTTTGTACACTCTCTATTTGTGCAATATCCTTTTGATAGTGTGGGTACCATATCATATTGCAATATTCAAGTGGACTACGAACATATGTTTTATAAAGCATAATCATGTGTTCAGCTTTTCTTGTTTTGTTTTGAAGTGCCGTAACAACATTCCCATTTTTGCTTTACATTTTGCCAACAGAGTTGCTATTTGATCATTGCATAACATGTTCCTATTCATCATCACACCAAGGTCTTACTGCTTCCTTATTGTGATTGTCTCATATTAGGTCCATTATATGCATATAGCTTTCTTTCTCTGTCTCCATAATTTATTGATTCAAATTTATCAGAGTTAAATACCATCCTATTTACCTCTGCCCAATCATATACTTTGTTAAGGTCTCTTTGTAGAGCGTTCCTATCTTCATCACAAGTAATTTCTCTACTTATTCTTGTGTCATCTGCTGAAACTACTCACTACCGAATCCTTAACATTATTGTCTATGTCTTCAATCATAATAACAAACAGTATTGCAGCTAACACCGTACCTTGCGGCACACCGGATTTACCTTGGCTTCATCCGATTCTCGTCGTTTGCAATAACTATCTGTTTTCTGTTGTGTAAAAATTCTTTTAACCATCTTCTTACTTTATCCACGATATTGTGTTTTCTAATTTCTTCGCTAATATATTATGGTTCTACTTTGTCAAAAGC
>NC_061107.1:9093286-9111462 GCF_015104395.2 Macrobrachium nipponense
TCATACCATTACAGATTAATTACAAGCTCTCTCTCTCTCTCTCTCTCTCTCTCTCCTCTCCTCCTCTCTCTGCCTCTCTCTCTCTCTCTCTCAGAGCTATTTATCTACTCTATAAAACAAGGGTCTTTAAAGTATCCCCTTTCCTTCTTATCTCTTTTTTTTTAAACCTGTTCCCTCCTACACTTAACCCCCACCCCTCCCCCAACCCCCCCCCCCCCCCAACCCCCACCCCCCTGCGCCCCCACCCCCCACCCCCCGACCTCTCGTTCGTCAGAAAGCCTTGCGACTTTCGTTTGTTTTTCTTTACGTCCTATTAATTCCCTCCCTCTCCAGTTGCCCTTCTCTCTCTCTCTCTCTCTCTCTCTCTCTCTCTCTCTCTCTCTCTCTCTTACACCCACAACACACATACATACATACAGGCAATCAATAATCCGGTTCAATAAACAGCCGACCCTCCTTGTACAGAGCAGGATTTATATTGACAAAAACGCCCCCATACCAGGCGTTTGAACTTCGTCGCTTCCATAAATAAAGAATTATAACCTCGGTTATAATCACATCACTCCTTTCGAATAATACAGCTGAAGTCAACAATGAATCAAGGGACCTTCTGTATCCATTCTTAACTTTTCAAAGGCTATAATCTCGTATTTAAGTGTTGGCAACCAATACGCATTTTTTTTTGCTTTGTTTTCTGGTCGATATCTGATCCCCTGATAGGGTCATATATATTTTTTTTTCTCTCACCCTCAAAGTTGGTGTTAGGAATCGATACGAAACGTTCTACGTCAACACGCGGTTCCCTGATGAGAGAATCTCTCTCGTTTCTTTCACTCACTCTTGGCCACGTCAAGGCGTTTTGTTTTCTCTCGCTGGCGTGAGTGGTGCTTGGCAATTCCCTATTCCCAAGGCCTTCATTCCTATCGCTGGTGTTTCCCCAATTCCCTATTCCAGTGAGTGGGTTGCCTACTCACCTACCAATCTGGTAGCCCGAGTTCGCTACCCCGCTGCCGCCAAGGAATTTATTTCAGGCTATTAGAAATTAATTTCCTCGATATGATGTGGTTCGGATTTCACAATAAGCTGTAGGATCCCTTTGCTAAGTAACCAATTGGTTCCTAGACACTTACATAAAAAATTTAATCCTTCGGGCCAGCCCTAATCAGGTCAGTGGTCTGGTTAAACTAAGATATACTTAACTTTTATTTCGCTAGCAGTCAACCCGCTTTTTCTAATAAGAGGATTGCATTTTTTTTGCTGATAGAAACTTTTCTTCATGATATAGAATTTCTTATTTCTTTATACGTCGAACCTCAAGGTCTACGCTAAAGGATACTATTTCTCTTATCAGGTGCCAGTAATCAGTGGGCAGTCCCTCGTGGCAATACCCTATGCCCCGATAAGAGGGTTTCGTATGCTCGTCTATTCTCAACTTTCCAAATGATTCCATGCCTCCTTTTGGCATTCTCACTTGCCAATTACTACCCTGCTGCCCCGGTGCCTGGCTGTCTGTGAATTACTGTTATTATTCGGATAATCAACTTCTTAAAATAAATCTATACGACATTTTAATTTTTTTATTTTTCATCACATTTATTTTTCATTATTTTTTACTATCCCTTTTTCTTTTAATTCCTCTACGTGATTTTTTCACTTACCATTTTTCGTTACATTTATTGTTTATTAAATGTTGATAAACATTTTCTATTTGAATTCATCTGTATGATTTTTTTCTATTTTCCTTTTTTCATTATATTTATTGTTTAATATTTTCATATTTATTATTATATTTCAATTTATCTGCATGATTTTTAATTTTCTTTTTTTTTCAGTACATTTATTATTTACAGTTTATATTTTTTATTCAAATTTATCTGTATTCTTAATCTTCATTCTTTCATTACACTAATTATTCAATATTCAATGCAGATTGTTTAAGGGTGCCAGGGTACTTATTTCACTCAGAAATCGTTAACGCTCTCTCTCTCTCTCTCTCTCTCTCTCTCTCTCTCCTCTACCTCTCTCTCTCTCTCTCTCCTCGATCTCCTCCTCTCTCTATATATATATATATATAGTATTTATATAGGATATATAATATATTTGTATATATATTATATATATAATATATATATAACAACGTGTATATATATATACATCATATATGCACATCACACATACACACACACACACACACACACACACACACACATATATATATATATATTATATATATATATATATATATATATATATATATTTAGTATCATAACACACAACTTCCCATGCTTCTCTTATACGTTCCTGCATAAACAACAGAGCACAAATTAATGAGTAACGCAACAAACAATTTAATGCACAATATTCGAAAACAGTAAACAATGTGGCGCACGACTTTCAAAATCTATAAACAATTTATTGCCGTTACATAACACTTTTAAGACCCATTCGTAGCCGTAAGAACCTCGCAGGTGTCACAGTTTTTATTATCGCTGTTCATCTTGTATATCGATAAATAAATATATAATTCGTTTCCCCCAATACATTTTCTTAGAAAATAAATCTAATAAATTTACTGCACCAGAATAAGTGACGGATAGCGTCAATATTTAGAAAGAAAACGAGAGAGAGAGAGAGAGAGAGAGAGAGAGAGAGAGAGAGAGAGAGTGTTCAGAACCTTACCTGAGAATGTGGCATACTAAGATCATTATTATATAATAATCATATCGGTCTGTTGAGAGAGAGAGAGAGAGAGAGACTCCAACACAAGAGAAAAATGTATACCACCTAGCGAAGAAGGGAGGAAGAAAAGGGGAGAGAAAAAGGAAGATAACGATGATTAGTGGGAAAATGATGATAGAAGTTCGCGCCCACCTTCCCTGGCGCCAAAAAGGGCGGGGCTAGGCGCCGCGATGCACGCGCCAATAACGAGACATGCAACAATGGTTATCTACTCCTGAGGACGGACGCAGATCCTAGAGGAACGACAGTCCAGAAAATGGTATTCCTAATGGAACGACGTATGAGAAAAGATATTCCTAAGAGAACGACGTCTTAGAAAAGGTTCTCTTAAAAGAACGACGTCTGAGAAAAGGTATTCCTAATAGAACGACGTCTGAGAAAAGATATTCCTAAGAGAACGAAGTCAGAGAAAAGATATTCCTAAGAGAACGAAGTCTGAGGAAAGGTATTCCTAAGAGAACGACGTCAGAGAAAAGGTATTCCTAAGAGAACGACATCCGAGAAAAAGCTTTTCCTAAGAAAACGACGTCTGAAAAAAAGCTTTTCCTAAGAGAACGACGTCTGAGAAAAGGTTTCCTTAATTAAGAGAACAACGTCTGAGAAAAAGCTCTTCCTAAGAGAACGACGCCTAAGAAAAGGTTCTCCTAAAAGAACGACGTCTGAGGAAAGGTTTCCCTAAGAGAACGACGTCTGATAAAAGGTTTCCCTAAGAGAACGACGTCTGAGGAAAGGTTTCACTAAGAGAACGACGCCTACGAAAAGGTATTCCTAAAAGAACGACGCCAGAGAAAAGTTTCCAAACTCCTGTTTTGACAGTCTCGATGCTGGCAGCTAAAAACATCACCAATGCACTTCCCAGTTTCACAGGCCGATTGCAGTAACGGAGTTCCAGCCCTTGGAACAAGACTGACATTTATAAAATGTTAACAGATAGATGTATAAAGTCACGTGTCTTTTATTCTTGAACGAAAGCCATGTTTGTACGAGTGTTATGCACTAGGCGAACAATATCCAATGTCTGTTTATTCTTAAAATAATGTGAAAAAGTGAGATAGAAGTTGAAAAAATAAAGATGGAAATACACATTCCTAGTTCACTTTACCCAAGAGTTAAATTATATATTTCCCGGATTCAAAAGTGCTTAATAGGTCAGACTCCAAGTTCTCTACTTTTTAATCCTCCTCATAAGTAAGACCGTTTATGAATGCCTTGAAGAGCAAGAACTTTGACGTAAATGGATATCTTTAATATTTTTTATTTCACTGAGGTTTCAAGCCACTTTAGTAGAACTTCAAATAGTCAAACTATCGCTTTGATACGTCTTAGTAACACATGAAAAAAAGACAAACATACAATGTGTCCATAAAGTCCTAGTACCGTTACAAGCAATAAATACTTGTAATGGTACTGGGACTTAATGGACACCCTGTATATTTATTTAGAATATAAATTGGAATAACCAGTTCCGACAATGCAGCCAGAGAGAGAGAGAGAGAGAGAGAGAGAGAGAGAGAGAGAGAGAGAGAGGAGAGAGGGGAGGAGGAGGAGGAGGAGGAGGAGGAGACACCCTCATCCACAGAGAGAGAGAGAGAGAGAGAGAGAGAGAGAGAGAAGATGCTTAACCACAGCAACATTGGTCGACACAATAAAGCCCAGATCAACCAACACGACAGCCAGAGAGGAAATAGACGCTTCAGATCCTGGCGAAATAGACTTCAAAAGGCCCGACGAATACCTCTCTCGCTTCCTGTGGGTTTTCTGCCCCTTCCCTACCCAACTTCCTGTGCCCCTGGCTATTTTTGTTTGGCTAGAAACCTACCTTGAACGCATCAGTACCCTGTGTAAACTGTACGCCACATACCACATCACTATGTACACGTCCTCATCATGTTGGAAATCCTAGTATATTGATTGAGGGAGGCTGGGTATACTGTGGGCATCAATAAAGGGTATTCGCAGCGTCCTGGAGGTGAAAAAGGAATGTTGGAATGCTCTCAGAGTAGGAAGGATATTAATTAGATAATAATTATTCACTTTTAAGCTCATGAGATCATTGCCCAACCTGGATGCAAGCTGGTCCAATTGAATGTTTAGCTAATATCTGTGTGTCTTTTTTTCATGTAAAGCCCTGGAACAAAAGGCAAAATATGCTAATGAGAATAGAAGATGAATCCACGAAATTAATTCTCTCTCTCTCTCTCTCTCTCTCTCTCACAGACACACACACACACACACACGCAACCCAAAATCCCTAGGTTTGATTGCATGGAAAGAATGTCCAATCTGAACGCATTCCTCCTATTCCATAGAACCTGGTGGGCAGTCGACTCTTGTAGGACATCAGTTGGGATATATATATATATATATATATATATATATATATTATATATATATATATATGTGTGTGTGTGGTGTGTGTGTGTATATATATATATACATATATATATATATATATATATATATATATATATATATATATATATATATATATATATATATATAGTCCTCCTCGCAAGATGAAAGCACATGAAATAAATACGTATATTTGCCGAGAGAAATAAACCAAACGACGTTGAGAGAGAGAGAGAGAGAGAGAGAGAGAGAGAGAGAGAGAGAGAGAGAGAGAGAGAGAGAGAGAACTTCCCCCAGACAATTCCCAGAGTTCATTCGCTTTTTCCTAACCCAGACAAGCGATTCGGATGCCTCGGGGATGCAAGATAAGACAACTTGTCTTGAAATTCAGGACAAATTTCACAAAGTCAAGAGTCACTGCTATATCTTCCCATCTAGAGAGAATGGGAATCCGGATCTTCCCATCAAAAATAAGAAGGTGAGTCTGGACTATCCCATCAAACGTGAGAATGTGCTTCCATATCTTCCCCATCAAAATTGAGAATGAATAAAAATATCCTCCCATCAAGACAGAATGAATGTCAAGATCTCCCCACCAAAACTGAGAATGAATAGAATAATAATATCTTTCCATCAAAAGTGAGAATGTGCTTCCATATCTTCCCCATCAAAATTGAGAATGAATGTCAAAATCTTCCCATTAAAACTGAAGATGAGTAAAAATATCTTCCCCCATCAAAAATGAGAATGAATAAATTTATCTTTCCGTCAAAATTGAGAATGAATGTCAAGATCTCCCCCAACCAAAACTAAGAATGATACGAAAATATCTTTCCACCAAAATGAGGATGTTGAAGCCTAATTTCGTCATTTCCAGTTGACTGTTGGGTCGAGACCAATAATTCTCATAGTCCTCAACGTGGCCCTGGAGGGACATGAATTCCGGACAATGTGGACCAAGGAATTACAAGTATCCCTCTGCTTGAGAGAGAGAGAGAGAGAGAGAGAGAGAGAGAGAGAGAGAGAGAGAGAGAGAGAGAGAGAGAGAGAGTCTTCAGGCAAGTAGGTACAGACACTGCCAAACACCATTTGTTTTATCATTTACACATTCTTATCTTTATCCGATTCCATGTCAACTCACATCAACGTACTATTACAATAATTAAAATTATCTATCAAGAGCATAAAAATAAAATATCTATTATATATATATATAATATATTATATATTTATTTTATATCTATATCTATATCCTATATTATATATTGATGTCAGGTGGGACACCTAGTATTATTTAGATTTATGTGAGAGGTGGGATATTGGAATAGGTAACAGGAGAGGCCAAAACCTGGTTTGGCATACGTAAATGGGTGTAAAGATATATATATATATATATATTATATATATATATATATATATATATATATATATATATTCATTGTCTCCTGTCTCTTTGTCTCTTTGAAGATGGTCGGGAACTCAGAAAAGTTCTCAATAAGATTATGAGTCCCAGCAGCTCGGAATATATATATATTTATTATATATATATATATATATATATATTATATCTATATATATATTATATATATATATATCTATATCTTTACACCCATTTACGTATCCAAACCAGGTTTTGGCTGTCTGTTACCTATTCCAATATCCCACCTCTCACATAAATCTAAATAATACTCAGGTGTCCCTGACATCAATCTAAGTAATATTTAGGGGTAAAGTGTGTATGGGCATGCATGCGTGTGTATGCTGTGTGCCCAAAGTCGTAGGATTTGTGTGGAATTGGATGAGGAAAATATTAGAAGGAGACCTTCGCTGACTAAAGACAGCACCAACATGAAGGCTTTCTTCTCCTATTCTCTCTTCCTTGTCAAGAAGAGGAAGAAGACGAGGAAGAAGAAGAAGAGGAAAGAAAACAGACACAGAGAACAAATCCCTCGCAATCGACCAACGGCGGCAGGCAGAGAGGGTCCCAAACAAAAATGGTGAATCATTGGAGCGTCCCAAACACCCGTTTCACACTATTATTGCATTTAGAACAGGAGCCCTCTAATGGAAATATACTCCGCGGTTCATATCCTGCGGGGAAAAGGAGGAGGAGGAGGAGGAGGAGGAGGAGGAGGAGGAGGAGGAGGAGGAGGAGGAGAGGTCCTAGGACCTGGTGGTGGTGGTGGGGTAGTGAGGGTGTCTTACGTCCTAGGGTCTGGGGTTGGAGAAGGGAGTGGTCCTGTCCCAGGGGTCTTCTGTCCTAGGGCCTTGTTGGGAGAGGGGTCCCCAGTCCCAGGGCCTTGTGGGACGGGGGGGAGAGGAGGTCCTTACTCCTAGAGCCCGGTGGGGGAGAGGGGAAGGGGGGGAGGTAAGTCCTCGGTCCTACAGCCTGTGAGAAGGAGCAGCATATACGTCCTACATGGGGCGGGGACTCCTGTTAGGGAGGGAGGTAGGTAGGTAGGTGAGGGCTTATGTCGATGTGATAGGAGGCCCGGGGAGAGAGAGAGAGAGAGAGAGAGAGAGAGAGAGAGAGAGAGAGAGAGGAATGGAAGCATCATTGCTTTCAGGATGGTCCTACAATTGCTATCTATTTCCGAAATGGCCGTTGTGAACTCAGGGACTGACCTCGACTCACAGACGGTGTTCGGCTTCATGTTTTTATTTTTCTCTTTTGCCAAAAATTTCCAAAATGGAGGCATCGACGAAATCGTTAGCGTTTTCATTTAGGCTTTATTATTATTATTTTTTTTTTTTTTGCTCGTGACAGAGCTTGTAATACCCTGAAATTGGAATACTGTCAGTGCAGATGAAGTAATACACAATAATTTTGATTTGTATGACTCACGTTTTTCGTTTTAAATTAAATAAGGCATAACATTGAGGATAAATTGTCGACGAACATTTACGTTAGGCAATAAAACTCGTACTTCTGTTTCTTGTTATTTGCACATTTTTACAAATATGAACAACTTACGAATAAATTAGATTCAATTAAGAAAAAATACTTTGCAAAATTCATTGTCAGATTAAACTGCATCAAGGGGTTTAAATATTGCTAAATGCATCGGACCTAAATACTTATATTTTCTTGCTCTACTTGACAACCAGTCATTCCCGTTGCGACAAAATATGACTTTAATTCGAGGACAATTTAAAGAGAAAGGAATTGGAATCTGCTTTGTCGGAACGAGTCCTGTGACGTCATTATTTAGCCGGATAAATTATGGTACACAAGTAAAATCTTCGGCGCAATCGAGTTTTCTGTATAGCGTATAATAAAGGCCACCAAAAACTATATCTCTCTTTCGGCGGTCTCGGTATAATGCAGTGTGAGTCGCTGCCCATGAAACTTTAACAGCGCCGGGTGGTGGCCTGTTCTATATCACTTTAACCTTAAATAAAATAAAAAAAACTGCTGAGGCTAGAGGGCTGCAATTTGGTATGTTTGGTGATTGGAGGGTGGGTAATCAACATATCAATTTGCAGCCCTCTAGCCTCAGTAGCTTTTAAGATCTGAGGACGGACGGAAAAAGTGCGAACGGACAGACAAAGTCGGCACAATAGTTTTCTTTAACAACTAAAAATGGAATTGTCAGCGATAAAGAGAACATCCACTTGTAATTGAAGATGGATAAATGATAGCCAATTTTCTTCTTGAATGTGAACTGGCATGACGAAACCTAAGGTCACTGAAGGTGGATGTACGTAGTATGTTGTTCTAAACTAAAATTCCAACTAGCAATTACGATTACTTTTGCTCACAGGCCACGTAAATAAGTAGACCACAAAACATCATTAAACTCGTTCCATCTAAATATGCGTAAAAGCGTCGCAATTATTAGCATACACGTATATGTATACGTGCATGCTAATAATTGCGACGCTGTTATAAGCACGTATATGTATACATTACAAGGGGCCGATTAAACGCATGTATATATTTACATTACAAGGGGCCGATTAAATGCACGCACTTTTATGTAAACATTTTACAAGGACCGATGAAATCCACCAGTTCTCGAAAACAAGACACCCAAAATCCTGTGGGGACTCTGTGGCCATAAAAGTCTCTCGAACGCAAATCCGGGTCCAGAACTAAAATGAAAACCTTTTCAAGCACTATAAGGGGAGGCTTTGGTTCACCAAACCAAAACATGCACCGCTCACAAAGCAATATCTGAGGGGACAACTTAGATTTTTAGTTATTGAAGGTCAAATAAATACTTGAAATAAACCCATTGTTTAGACGATTATGTAGGGGATAAATGAATTATTGTTATTAATATCGAGAAGGGCATAAACATAAGATGAATATACTGGCAGGAAGAAGGCGTGGAATGTCAGTCCTGACGAATGGTATTATCATTATTATTATTATTATTATAATTAAGATGATAACCCCTATTAATAGGGAACAAGCCCACCACAGGGAATACACTTACAGGAAGAGGGCGTGGAACATCAGTGGTGATGAGTGATACTATTATTATATTGTTATCATATTAACATTATACAGAAGATGACCCCTAATCATATGGAACAAGCCCACCACAGGGGGTCACTGACTTGAAATTCAAACTTCCAAAGAATATTAAGGTGCTCATTCGGTAGACGTAACAGAAGCTACGCGGAAGTACGAAAAGAGGAGATAATTTATTAGAAAAACAGATAAATAGATGCTAAGAATAAACACAGATGTTTGGGAGACATAATGAATGACAATTATAATGCCATCGATGCGTGTTGAAGTGTTAACTAAAAAGAAAAAGTAGGATTGTTTAAAAGTCTAGCTAACCATTTAATGGATAATGATGATACTGGCTGTTCAAAGACTGTTGAATATGCAAAATCAGAACAAGACGTCTTCTAAATAAAAAGGAAGGGTCCAACATCCCGTTTTCTATACAGTTACTTCCACAAACTCGCCAAAAACGAAGATATTGTCACTGAATGAGATACAGGACAAGTCCAGATCTGACCAGCGCAAACTGAAATGACAGTAAGAACTTTGTAAAGCCTTAATCGTACCAAATACCTGTAAAGTCGTTTCAACTTTACATTCAGTGGGTAATTACCGGTCCTTTATACCATTCAGGAATAATATAAGCGCTCTATGAATAAAATAACAATAAAAACACAAGAACATTGGACCATTACAGTCCAGGAATTTCGATTGCTCTTGGCTCTGACAGTGTCAGCCAGACTCCTTGTCTGCAAATCATTAAATCTATTATCTATGGATCTACTGAGAGAGAGAGAGAGAGAGAGAGAGAGAGAGAGAGAGAGAGAGACCCAAAAAGAAAGAATTCATTATTATTATTATTATTATTATTCTGAGGGTGAATCTAATTCATATGGAACAAGAAATACAGAAAGGAGAGATAAATAAATAAAAAAAAAAACGTAAGGAAATTATTAAAATAACGAGGAGATTGTTTCACGTTTTAGGATACAGTAATGCATTGCAAAAATAAAGATAGGAATTATATGAGACTGAGCACAAGCATTCACACACACATGCAATAAAGAGAGAGAGAGAGAGAGAGAGAGAGAGAGAGAGAGAGAGAAGAGAGAGAGAGAAACTTAATACACCTCTTCCTGGGTTGGGTTTCGTCCTATCCTCCTTAAATCCAACGCTTAATCCCATTTGTTCGCCTCTGACCCGATCAGAGAGGGCCCTCCCCCTACCTGCTTAAACCCCAGCACCAACCAACCCTCCCTACTAACTCTCCCCCCAGCCCCCCCTAAACACCCCCAAAACTTCAGCCGCCCGCCGCAGACTTTGCCTTACGCTCAAAGCGACCAAGAAATCGCCCGAGTTACGTAGCTGCTAAACCCGGGTAAATATTGACACAGTTTTAACATTCCCTTTCGCTTTGTGGTCTTGTTTAAATACGCTCGACTTCAAATGGAATTGTATTCCTTATTCAAATACGGCGCATTGTTATAAACATTCGTTTACTTACATTTACGCGAAAAAAAAAAAATACGCCGAAGTTTCTTCTTCGGCGCAATCGAGTTTCCTGTAGCAGCCTACATCGTATAATCAAGGCCCAAGAAAATAGATCAATCTTCCGTGGTCTTGGTATATAATGCCGTGTGAGCCGTGGCCCGCGAAATTTTAACCACGGCCCGGTGGTGGCCTGACCTATATCGTTGCAAGAAGCACGATTATGGATAATTTAATCTTAAATAAAAAAAAAAAAAAAAAAACAAAAAAAAAAAAACTCCTGAGGTTAGAGGTCTGCAATTCGGTATGTTTGACGATTAGAGGGTGGACGATCAACATGCCAATTTGCAGCCCTCTAGCCACGGTAGTTTGTATCTTATTCAAAGTTAAAGTTAGCCACAATCGTGCGTCTAGCGACGCTATAGGTCAGGCCACCACCGGGCCGTGGCTGAAAGCTTCATGGGCCCCTGGCTTGCGCAGCATTATAAGCTGTACAGAAAACTCGATTGGCGGCGCATTTTTTTTTTACTTATTTTAAGTCACCCTCAAAAAAAATTTTTTTTAATATTCATAAACTGTAAATATGACATAAAGTTACTACTAACGACTGATGACTAAGATATACAATGGAAATGTCTCGGAGAGAGAGAGAGAGAGAGAGAGAGAGAGAGAGAGAGAGAGAGAGAGAGAGTCTCAACCAGAAAATCTCGTGACCTGTGATTCCCGAGGTCAGATGACCCTCTTCTCGAACCTCTGTTGTTGTTGTGTGAGAGGCCTTATGCCAGCACGGGGCTCTTGCTCCTAGAGCAGCAGCCCGTAGTTCGAACCTCTCCTTATTATTATTATTATTATTATTGTGCATGCTGGAAACATACCTTCTTTCAAACATGTTTTTATTAAAAAAAATAATGTTCGTCATGATGGACATTGGACAAGTCACAAGAAGAATTGAAAGAATTTTGTATAAAATCAAATCAATTCTGTAAATTCTCCCATTATTTTTTTAAATAAATTATTATTATTATTTATTATTATTATTATATTATTATTATTATTATTTCGAAACGTGGTTTTCATCCCGCAAGACTCCCCGCCCCAAAATTCCTGTTATTATTATTATTATTTTATTATTATTATTGTATTATTATTAATTAAGTAGTATTAGTAGTGTAGTAGTAGTATAGTAGTAGTAGTAGTAGTAGTAAAATTCACAATACAGTGATTACATCGTTGCATATACTAATCTACAATTATATTAATACAAACGATACAATTGATATAATTATTGATTTCCAATGTAAGATTATTATTATTATTATTATTATTATTATTATTATTATTATGTCATCACCAGGAAAAGTCGAGATACGCATAAAAAAAATCTACTTTAACATGGGTAATTTCCCTCTTAATTAACCTAGGGTCAGCTTTGCCTTTCGGAGAGAGAGAGAGAGAGCTCTGACGCGAATGGCGAGATAGAGCAGAGGGGAATTTTCACAGCACAGTTACAAAGATATACAATTTTAAAATTTTGAACTGTAACACCTGGATACCAAACTCACTAAATATGATATCTTTTTCTTTTACCCTTTTTCCTGAGAAGATAATGAAAAATAAATAAACACTTCGTTATAGTACTATTAGTACTATACTGAGTTTCATCCTCATTCAGTAGCAGCCTGAGACTAATACACCGGTTGGGATAACCTGCAACACCTCATAAGAGAGAGAGAGAGAGAGAGAGAGAGAGAGAGAGAGAGAGAGAGAGCACGTCCCAATTCTTTATGTGATTTCGTTATACGAAGTCTTGAACGAAGCCGGGCTAACTTCAGATAAGAGTACACCTAGGACTAACAGAATATAACGTTAGGGTCAATTAGAAGACAGAGATGATGGTCAGAAATTCAGGACACTACAACGAATTATGCTGTTCCGGAGATAAACCGAGTGCCATGCTGCCACGCTTGAGAGAGAGAGAGAGAGAGAGAGAGAGAGAGAAGAGAGAGAGTGCCACACCACCTCCCCCCCCTGCAAGAAAGGATGACTCACCGTATTGACTGGGATCTCTCCCAATATTCTTCCGCCAGTCTTCAAAGCGTATTCATTTCTTCGTTTTTACTCTTAATAATAAAGCCATTTCCGTTTTTAACGTGAGATTTTGATTATGTAATCTACTGAAAGCAAGAATAAATAACGAAGGAAATGAAGGAGCAGCCATACGAGGTTTTAACCTTAGCCGAAGCCGGGGTCGAAACAAACAAACGAACGAGACGAGGGGTGACGCGGGTTTCCCGACAGCGCGGGAAACACCACTGGGTCGAATGAGGACTGAATCCAGCGGCTAAATATATCTTCGCCACCGTGAAATAAGGGGGAAAAAAAGAATGAAAATAAAGAATAATCGAATAAAATATAAAGAGAGAAAGAGAAATAAGGAAGGTAATTTACGACAGACGCAATGATCAATAGGAGGAGGTCACGAACCCCAGAAAAGCAGGTGATATTCGCGAGGGTTTAAAAAAAGAAACAAGGTTCGAAAGAACAAGAAGAAAACAACGCCACACAAAATGGCTCGGCCACCACAGACACCAAACACCAAAATATAAAGCCCGGAACAAATTTTTAAAGCTGCCTTTATGGTCAGCAATGCTGGTGCTGTGCTGCATGTTTTGCCAGAGGTAGAAGGAGTGGTGCATATCTCCTCAAAAAAACAGCGTGGCCAGACTTATTTCTTAGCACTTCTAAGGGACACACGAACGTATTTACATAAACACACACACGTATGTATAAACCCAAGGTAAAACTTCTTCAAATGAAAACTGTTTCGAGACCTGAATGGTAATAATGACAACTGATAAGTGGCTACTAGGAATAAAAAATATTATAATACTATTCCCTAATAAGACCAGAGAAGAAGAATGCACAAAAAAAAGTAAGCGTTCTGATGTAACAGTGACATATACGAGTCTTCTTCACCCCCCCCCCCCCCCCACCAACCCCCACCCCAACATATCAGGCTTTTACGCACTCGGTTTTACAATCTGTTTGTTTACATGCTGTAGGTACATAGATTTATGTATGAATATATAAACGTATATGTAAATATATATATACCATATATAATATTCTATATGTAAATATATATACATTATACATATTATAATTGTATTTGCAATATATAGTAGGTATAAGTATATATGTATCTTATTGTGTGTGTGTATATATATATAGATATATATATATATATATAGATATATATATATATTATATATATATATATATATATAAGTGGAGAGAGAGAGAGAGAGAGAGAGAGAGAGAGAGAGACTATATACGAGAGAGAGAGAGAGAGAGAGAGATAGAGAGACGAGGAGAGAGAGATGAGAGACTTAAGTACTATTATATATATATATATATATATATATATATATATATATATATATATATATATATAAGTGGAGAGAGGAGAGAGAGAGAGAGAGAGAGACTATATACACGAGAGAGAGAGAGAGAGAGAGAGAGAGAGAGAGAGAGAGAGAGAGACTTAAGTACATAAAGCCTGCACAGGCGTAACATGATGACAAGCACTCTATTGGACATTAAAAGAAACGAAGATGAGGAGGAGGAAGAGGGAGAAAACATGTAGGAAATCCAGATATGTCCGCCACTGGCCATATCAAGTAGGAATCGTGTTTCCGCTCTCGTGAGCACCCGATGCATTCCCCCCCCCCCCCCCCCCCTCATCTCTCTCTCTCTCTCTCTCTCGTCGCCTCTCTCTCTCTCTCTTCATGACCCTACTACGCATCCCACTGCTATGAGGTCATGCACAGGAAGGCAAATAAATGTAGGACCAATCACTTGTTTTGCAGAAGAATGAATATAAAAACATAAATAAACGGTGGTGGTGGCCTGTGTTGTTGGCACCTACAGCGGTGCCAGACGCACGATCAAGTCTAACTTTAACCTTGAATAAAATAGAAGCTACTGAGGCTAGAGGGCTGCAATTTGGTACGTGTGGTGATTGGAGGGTGGATGATCAACGTAGCAATTTGCAGCCCTCTAACCTCAGTAGTTTTTAAGATCTGAGGGCGGACAAAATAAGTGCGGAAAGACAGACAAATAGCCATCTTTTACAGAAAACTAAAATCGTTTTGACGTCAACCTGCCTACTCGAACAATATTCGGCCAAAAAATAAAATAAAAAATATATAAACAAAAATATAAAATAAAATAAAAAATGAATGAATAAAAAAAACGGTTTCCCTACATTAAAAGAAAAATTAATTCAACGTAAAGGCTGCCAGGTCTTCTATTTGTAGCCTTAAACGAGAAATAATAATCTTACAAAAAGGATCTTGAACACTTTCAGTAACTTCATGTATGATATTCTGAGTCCGAATAAGAAGTCACGTGACTTAAATAACCGAGCTGTAACTGGCTTTCTTTACCATACCATTTATTTTAATTATTATTCGCCTAAATGTGCCTCGTATACAAAAATAACTCGGTAATGAGAACCCATCTAAATATCTAATGATTTGGTAATGGGAACGCTGTTATATTTCTATTATTAACTTGGTAATGAGGATTGTCTCATATTCCCCAATAATAACTGTAATGATAATCTTAAGCTGTTTTTCTATTTCTGGTCTATTTTTATTCGACTCTCTCATTCACTGCTCGGTGTAAACGACAGACCGACAATCAGGCTTTTTTTTTTATCTATCTTCCGTTAGATTTGAAATCCTTTCACCTGTCCAATACCTTTTTTTCATTCTTTCCGCATTTAAGGCCAAAATTCGCCCCCGTTTTGACGAACTGTCCGTCCGCACTTTTCTGTGTACCCTCAGATCATAAAAACTACTGTGGCTAGAGGGCTGTAAATTGGTATGTTGATCATCCATCCCCCAGTCATCCAACATACCAAATTGCTGTCCTGTAGCCTCAGTAGATTGTATTTTATTTAGGGTTAAAGCTTGCCATCATCGTGCTTCTGGCAACGATAGAGGAAAGGCCATCACGAGGCCGTGATTAAAAGTTTCGTGGGCCACGGTTCATACGCGGCCCATGAAACTAACCACAGCCCGGTGGTGGCCTTTCCTCTATCATTCCCAGAAGCACGATTATGGCTAATTTTAACCTTAAATAAAATAAAAACTACTGAGGCTAGAGGGCTGCAATTTGGTATGTTGGGTGACTGGGGGATGGATGATCAACGTACCAATTTGCAGCCCTTTAGCCGCAGTAGTTTTTAGGATGTGTCGGCGGACAGAAAAACTGCGGACGGACAGACAAAGCAGGCAGAATTGTTTTCTTTTAAAGAAAACTAAAACAATAATTTGTGTACATTAGCACATACAATACAATTATCAGTTCACCCCAGCAAAAGGCTATTTACAATGGCGACGTTAAACCTTTGTCCTTTTTTATTATTATTATAATCTTGTTTTTATACTTTAAACCAAAAACTAATAGTGGCACAGTCCTGAAATGGAGGGAAAAAAATCTTCAGTTATGTATGGGTACATGCACGTGCAAATTAATCTGAACCGAGATTCGGGAATCTGCTCGATTCCCATTTCCAGAGACTGAAAATGGGATTCGAACAGATTCCCGAAAGCTCTGTAGAGATTTATTTTAAAAAATATATATTTCTACCCATACATGACAGGGAATGACTCACCGTTTCTCCTTTCCTCATTCATGAAGAGTATGTCGTACGTACAAAGAACTTCTAGAGAGAGAGAGAGAGAGAGAGAGAGAGAGAGAGAGAGAGAGAGAGAGAGAGAGAGAGAGACCTTTGCCTCGACCACATATATCTTTCCAGCGACCAAATACTCATACCATATTGCTAAGCCACTGTCCCCGATAATGAATCAACACAGATTGACAGACAGATGTATAAAAAGGTAGACAGCACAAAGACAGATAGATAGATATAGAGACAGGTAATACTTTATCTCATTTTTCCATAGATTTTTTTTTTTACAAGGATACAAGGCATACATCTCTAAGCCTATTGTGCGGCAGTATATATTGTCTTTTCTTTATATTCTTTTTCTTGACAGGTCCCTTATTGAACAAATGGACCGAGTCTGAATATGTATATATATATACATATATATATATATAATATATTATATATATATATATATATATATATATATATATATATATATATATACATATTCAGCACTCGTCCATTTGTTTCAATAAGGGACCTGTCAAGAAAAAGAATATAAAGAAAAGACAATATATACTGCCGCACATAATATATATATATATATATAATATATATATATATATATATATATATATATATATATATATATAGATTTCCAGGTCCACAGAACTCTCTTCACTTTGCTTGAGGGCAAAGCAACTCGCGAGCTTCATTTCCAAAAAGTTCATCTCTGGAGTTCTGGAAGCGTTTTTTTACACGACAGTTCCAGTTTGTCCTCTGGAACGTCGATGTCTGGAACGCTCGAACACGAGACGGGAATAAGCCGTTTGTTAACAGGAATGTATACATGCATACTTTGAGTGAATGTATGAATACACACACACACACACACACACACACACACAACACACACACACACATATATATATATATATATATATATATATATATATAGATTTTATGCGCACATACATACATCAGAGAGAGAGAGAGAGAGAGAGAGAGAGAGAGAGAGAGAGAAATGTCTGGGATTATGAGATACAACTTCTACAGTGGCGTTGCTGCCATCAACAGAGCCCTTAGAAAACGTGATGGGAATTTTTTCCATACGAAGGCAATCGGCTCCCCCGGCCTCGCCCCCCTCCTCTCTCTCTCTCTCTCTCTCTCTCTCTCTCTCTCCTCTCTCTCCCCAATGCTTCAACCCCAATTCCTCCTCCCCCTCCCTCCTCCACTTGCTTAATCATTTATTACTTCAAGAAACATAAAGGAGAAGATAAGAATAAAGGACTATATGAGAAATATTATTGTCATTGGAGCTAATCCGCTTTCATATTCGTTTTTAATGTTTGAGAGTACATTAAGCTCATTCATTTAAGTATTCGAGAATACATGGATTTAAGCGGCTTTTGATACCCGGGATTAAGAGGAGAGTGTGATGATATTGTTATTGAT
>NC_061107.1:9116962-9119462 GCF_015104395.2 Macrobrachium nipponense
ATATTTATGTGTATATGTATGCAATAGTATATATATTAGATATATATATATATATATATATATATAGTATATATATACACACATACACACACACACACATATATATATATACACATTAAAATATGTATTTTAAACCAGGCTATATTATTTTTTCTTAAGAATCACTAATACTTACTGAATATTTCTTCAACCCATGACAACAGAATTAGCAACACGTACCTGTAAATAAAAAAAAAGTATTTTCAATTAAATGGATAAACAATTTGATTACGGTTCCTTATGTACAAGGCAAGTTTCATGATTAATAAATATAATACAAGTATATGGCAACGCAAGCACACACACACCACACACACACACACACACATATATATATATATATATAATATATATATATATATATATAATATATATACGTATATATTCTATACATAATGTGTGTGCATATACATATATATATATATATATATATATTAGATATCTATATATATATATATATTATATGAACTCATTGCCATCACAAACATACACAACAAACGAATACACTCACCACTCAAAGGTATGAAACATTATATATCGCCCGACTCCTTTTGAGACGAAAAAAAATAAATAAAAAAAGGACAAAATAGAAGCGTACCTCCGCCATCTTCATCAGTATTCATGAGACACCGCCACATAATGCATTAACGTTACGTTTTTTAAATTTGAGTTTCCTAACTTTTCAGGTATCTTCCTGAATGACGAATTATGGAGCAATATGAAACCATAATATTGCGTCTACGTCCCCAAGCAAAATGAAAGGTAAACTGTTTGTATAAATATAAATAAATAAATGAAATAAACAAATATATATTAGTATATATATATATATATATATATCTATATAAATCTACATACATATGAATATATATACGTAAAATTATAAGTATATATACATATATGAATGAATGTTTTAGTGTAATACAACATAGTATAATAGAAGATAAAAGGTCCATAAAATACAATTTGAACGTTGCATTCATATATTTCAAGCACTTCCTTATATATATATATATATATATATATATATATATATATATATATATATATATATATTCACAATTACTGACGAGTCTCTCGCTGAGAAGAGAGAGAGAGAGAGAGAGAGAGAGAGAGAGAGAGAGTACAAAGGTGAAATTCGCTCAAATCTAGAGGGTGTAAATACAGAGAGAGAGAGAGAGAGAGAGAGAGAGAGAGAGAGAGAGAGAGAGGGGGGTGGGGGGGGAGGGGGGCTGGGGGACAGATGGGTGAAGGGGGGGGCTGCGGGGTGTGCGTTATTTTTGGCCCACCTACAACTTCCGGTTTACCCCAGAGCTTACATCACAGATGGTCTCCTGTAGGTAGACACGTCGGGCCCCTTCAACGATCAGAAGCATCTGCTACATAACAACGTGGATTCATTTTTGCTTTTTAATGATTAAAATAATAAACAATATATAAATTCAAGGCCAAAGACCAAGCGCTGGGACCTACGAGGTCATTCAGCCCTGAAACGGAGACCGAGAATAGAAATGTTTGAGAGGTGTAACAGGAGAAAAACCTCAAAGCAGTTGCACTGTGAAACAATCGTTAGGAGAAGGTGGAAAGCAAGATGGAAGAAAGGGAATACGAACAGAGGTACAGTAAAAGGAACGAAAGGGTTTGCAGCTAGGGACACCGCAAGGAACGTTAGGTAATGCCTACAGTGCGGCGCACTGACGGCGCTGGACTCTAACTAGGAATAAACGAGTATAAAACAGAAAAAAATCATTAAATGTCAGCAGAAGTCTTCGAAAAAAAGGAACAACATTATTATTCTAAATATTCTTAAGAATACTGACAATCAAGTCTGGCAAAAAGAATGATCAGACACAAAGGTAATTAAAGTAAAACTGGATGAAAGTGCAAAATAAACATAACGAATGTAACAGGGAAGACGACAGTAAACGGTAAAGGAAACTTCAGAGAACAGAGAATGTAAAATAATGACATTATTAGTGGAGTCTCCCTTTGAAGTCTTTAGTAGCAAAGCAAAGGTGCTTTTGGTAAGCAGAGGAGTAGGTAGAGAATTCTAGGAGAATGGTGGGTAAACATAATTAGAACATTTTACACGCGTGAGAACCCCCGAAAGAGAGGAATGCACGAAGAGGACACATGCTCCATTCACAATGAAGACACAGGACGAGAATACTCATTATGAGACAATACAATTAAAATACAATAAGCCACTCCATAATTCTGCTGCTCACATGATGTATACTACTGGGAACATTATCTCTTGGGGGGGGGGAAACTTTCCTCATGAACTGTTTGTGTTTTGACGAACAAAAGAAACTTTGAAGAGTAGCGAGAGACAACTCGAGAAACTGGTAAAACTATGGCAAAAATATCGCTGTCTATTGTTTATTAGTGATCTGTTTTGTTTACAGTTGATATGACACCTAGAATGATCTGTGAAGGAAATATTTGCTATAGTAGATTC
>NC_061107.1:9121962-9136962 GCF_015104395.2 Macrobrachium nipponense
ATGGCAAAAAAAATTAAAACAATGACCGCTGAACACCTGCAGAAGAACGCCATCCAGGTGTTAGATATCTTAGTTTTATCTTTCGTATATAAATGCAATTCATTCATATAATAATAATAATAATAATAATAATAATAACAATAATAATAATAATAATAATAAGTCTTAAAATGGAGAAACAAACTCACAGCTATACAGATAAATTATCTCATGAAACTCTCAGCCGGCCGTGGTGGTGGTGGCCTGTGTTGCTGCGTTGCCAGAAGCACGATCATGGCTAACTTTAACCTCAAATAAAATAGAACCTACCGAGGCTGAAGGGCTGCAATTTGGTATGTTTGATGACTGGAAGGTGGACGATCAACGTACCAATTTGCAGCCCTCTAGCCTCAGTAGTTGTTAAGATCTGGCGGCGGATAGAAAAAGTGCGGACGGACAGACAGACAAAGCCGTCACAATCGTTTTCTTTGGCAGCAATCTAAAAAGAGTTTATAAATAGATATTTAAACTCTACAAAAAATATAGAAAAAATACATCTATGTCAACATTTGCATTACAGTGAACTGAGGAGACAGGACATAGATCTCTATGCATACACACATACACATACACATACACACAGATACACAAACATTTACATTATTCGTGTAAAAGAGCAGTGGAGAATATCTCACTGTCTCCCTCGTTCGCTCTCCACTTGTGGAGATCCCTCAGGCAGTCACAGGGACAAGACTCTCTGCTCGAACTCGAGTTTTAAGGGTCCTTTCTTTCTCAAAGCTTTTCCTTGCACTTCCTTGTGTGGTGTATATACATACATACATACACACAAACATACACAACATATTTATATATTCTATTACACTGTTGATCTTTATACTTAAATGTGATTTCTTTTACATTCATAAATATTAAGCCAGGAATATCTTCTAGTATCGAATTTTCGAATTTACCATTTTTGTGATTTATAGTAATGGCAGCACTAGAAACTTTGAATCGACCAAGGCTGATTATTATTATTATTATTATTATTATTATTATTATTATTAAAAGATATCGCTGCATCAGCTGTATTTAACTTGTAAAGAGTCTTCTCTACTTTTTTGATAATCAATTGCTTTCTCTCTGCTGAGAGTAAGCAATTATTAGAAAAATAGAGAAGACTATTTACAAGTTAAATGCAGATGACGCAGCGATATCTTTTAATAATACTTGTTTGAAAGAGGGTCTCCTTCAAATATTATTATTATAATTATTTATTTATTTTTTTTTTTTTGCTCTATCACAGTCCTCCAATTCAAACTGAGTGCATTTATATGTGGGGTTTCCGGGTTGCATCCTGCCTCCTTGGAGTCCATCACTTTTCTTACTATGTGCGCCGTTTCTAGGATCACACTCTTCTGCATGAGTCCCTGAAGCTACTTCAGCCTCTAGTTTTTCTAGATTCCTTTTCAGGGATCTTGGGATCGTGCCTAGTGCTCCTATGATTATGGGTACGATTTCCACTGGCATATCCCATATCCTTCTTATTTCTATTTTCAGATCTTGATACTTATCCATTTTTTCCCTCTCTTTCTCTTCAACTCTGGTGTCCCATGGTATTGCGACATCAATGAGTGATACTTTCTTCTTGACTTTGTCAATCAACGTCACGTCTGGTCTGTTTGCACGTGTCACCCTATCTGTTCTGATACCATAGTCCCCAGAGGATCTTTGCCTGATCGTTTTCTATCACTCCTTCAGGTTGTGCTCGTACCACTTATTACTGCAAGGTAGCTGATGTTTCTTGCAAAGGCTCCATTATTATTATTATTATTATTATTATTATTATTATTATTATTATTATTATTAACTGTAAAGGTGAGAATTGACTTCTGAACAACTACAGATGAGATATTATGTCTCCTGTTCTCACACATTTTGAAAGTCATATATATATGCCATGTACTATATATTACTTCTACGTCCTGAAAAGGTACAAAACAACAGACAGGTCATATGAGGTCAAGACGGAGGACGACACAAACACAATCGTTACAGTACAAAAACAAAAGGCATCGTCTGCACAAGTGAACACAATCGGAAAAGTAAACGTTAACACAACTATCTCTTCACGCAGTCAGGTCATTCACCCTTTTAGCGTGCTGTGGAAAAAATGCATACACTTTGCAAAGAATGGTGCCTCTTATGTCAGTGGCATCGTTCGCAAATACTATTTTCTTATCAAGACTTGGAATCAGTCTAATACTTCTTCTTTTTCTCTTCTTGCAAGCTTCTCAGGAATCAGGACAAATCATTCGAGATTACCTCCGCTAAATCGTTCTTTTCCTGCAAGACGCAACAAGAAAGCGAGACGCATTGCAAGACGAACAACTTGGACGAATAAAAAAAAAAAAATTCAAATCTACATCTTAATCACGCTCGGTCATGACCTGCCCAACTGTCAGCATCCTTATCCCCGACAAGATCACTGATTATTGATTAACATTCCTTTCCTCGCCGCACCCCCTCCCCACCCCCCACACTACCCGTCCCATACCCAGCCCTCATCTTGCCCCAGGTCCCTTTTTTGGGCATTCTTAGCTACGTCAAACACGATGCATTCAAATCGTATACGACAAAGGCACATACGTGGCACAGAGCCAGTAATTATCGACAAACGTCAAGGAAACGTCTTATTTCTAGTCAAACGTTTTTAAGAAAACGTATGAATAATTAACGAACATTATCAGAAAAGCGTTTGGCTTTTCTCAAACGTCATAAAAAAATTTATTGGGTTTTTACGGCGTTTGAATCTTAGTTTAACTACAAGGATAAAATACCTAATTCCTTTTCAAACGTTCCCAGCAAAACATCTCAGGCTTTCTCGTCAAAATTCTAACGTTAAAACGTTAGCAAGGTTGGAAAACTTCTTGCAGCTAGCTCAGCCAAACGTTCAAAATAAACATCTGAGGCCCTCTCGTCAAAATTCTAACGTCAAACGTTAGCAAGGAGAAAAACGTCTGGGACAGGCTCTCTGCTAAACGTTCGCAAGAAACATCTGAGGCCTTCTCGTCGATATTCTAACATCAAACGTTAACAGAAAGGAAAACGTCTGGGGCGGGTTCTCTTGCCAAACGTTCACAACAAACATCTGAGGCCTTCCTCGCCCAAAAATTCTAACGACAAACGTTAGCAGAAAGGAAAACGTCAGGCGGCTGCTCCACCTCGACCAAACGACCTCGCAAAGTTATTGACATCTGGCAAGCGTCTAGGACTCAGGGTAGTAGTAGTAGAAGCTGCTTGGCGGAGGGGACACACCATTAGAAGTAAGGGGCTATCGATCGCCCACTTCCGCTACTTACTTCCATTCATGCAACGCCAGCATTCGGAGGGGAGAGAGAGAGAGAGAGAGAGAGAGAGAGAGAGAGAGAGAGAGAGAGCGGTTGGGGGGATTATTGGTCCACTGTGCTGGTCTACACTGTCAAAGAACGTATGGATGAGAGAGAGAGGAGAGAGAGAGAGAGAGAGAGAGAGAGAGAGAGAGAGAGAGAGAGAGAGAGAGAGAGATGAGAGGGGGGGGGGGGGGGGGGGGGGGGGGCGTGACGCAATATTGGACTGAAAGATAATCTTGAGCATCCTGCGAGATCATAATGCAAGGGAGATGAAATAGTTATTTATATATTCGGGGGACCTAATGTATTTTTCTTTTTATATAAATATATATATATATATATATATATAAATTTAAAAAAATATATATATATATCTATATAATATCTCTATATCAGCTCTTTTTTTCCGAAAATAAAAATTTCAAACTTCAGCAAACTGTCGTTATTGTCTGGATTTCGATCAATATCGACGCTAAAGTTGACAGCAAAAAAAAAATAATAATAATAATAAAAAAAAAAATACACGAACAACTTTGGAACCTCACAAAGACTTACGAAATCCAGTGACTTTTATCGCCAACTTGTCGAAATGATGAGTCTGAAAGTCTCGGCAACTTTATGAACGCCTATTTCGTCCTTTTGAAACTGAGAATTAAAGTTCCTGAAACATTAACTAAAACTATTCTCTCTCTCTCTCTCTCATGCTTTACACTGTGACAAAGAGCCGTTCATATTAGACCCTCTATCTCTTCATTACGACCCTAAATAAGTTGGCCCAGTGCATCTATACTTCCAAGGATCACTTTTTCTGTCCGCCCTCAGATCTTAGAAACTACCGAGGCTAGACGGCTGCAAATTGGTACGTCGATCATCCACCCTCCAATCACCGAACATACCAAATTGCAGCCCTCTAGCCTCAGTTGTTTTGATTTTATTCAAGTCTAAAGTTAGCCATAATCGTGCGTCCTGCAACGATATATAGGCCAGATCACCAACTGGCCGTGGTTAAAAGTTTCATGGACAGCGGCTCATACAGCATTATACTGAGACCACCGGAAGATATTTCTATCTTCGGTGGCCTCGATTATACGCTGTACAAAAAACTCGACTGCGCCCAAGTTTTTACTTGTTTGTATCTTCTCGTAGGACTACCTACTGATACCCTTCTTAGTCTTCTTCCCATCCTGTCTTCCATTGCCAGCTGTGGTATCCTGTTATCCTGCGCGCGCGCTACATGCCCTGCCCAAGGTCTATAGCCCTTGGGTCCTGCCCATCTCAGTGTTGGGGATTTGGTGAAACCTGAGATCGACTTTGTCTCAGGACTTCGTCGCGGAACGATTCGTCACTCGTCTTTCGAACGACAATAGTTTTTATTCGTCCCGTAGCAATATAACATAGGTTAAAAATGCAATATAGTATATAATATCTATATAAATATCTATAATATAAAGATATATAATATATATATATATATATATATATTATATATCTATATATATATATATATATAAATATTATTGCATTTGTAACCTATGATATATTGCTACGGGACGAAATAAAAACTATATATATATAAAGTATATATATATATATATATATATATATATATATATATATATCTATATATATATATTATTATATATATAATGTTTCCATGATTCACGGTAGCAAATACTATTTGAATGGAAAGCAAAGGCAAATGTATCCTATACTATACTCCCATGATTCACGAAACATTAATACGCTATAGGATTCCAAACTCTACCGTATCCTGTATTGGTTCCATGATTTTAGAAGTAGTTATACATGATAGGATCTCAAACACTGACGTGTTCCTACTCTTGTAGCAGATTGAGGCTAATCTATAACAACTCCCTCCCAAGATACTGATTTCAAATGCCTATTCTAAATCATATGTGCCAAATCAAATGAATATTTCTCTTATAATATCTATTCTTCAATTATGAGAGATATAAGTTCTAACAAGTAGTTTGCATCCTACAATGCATTTATGGTAACAGAAATTGTGGCTATTCTATTAACTCCATCCCAGATATGATTTCAGATGCCTATTCTAAATTATGTCTTTTCTAATGAGAGACCCTCAATAATAAATCTCTCATAACTCTCTTCAATTATTGAAGATATAAGTTCTAACAAAGTAGTTTGCACCCTAAAAATCGTTTTATGGTAACAGAAATTGTGGCTATTCTATTATACATCCATTCTTGCATATGATTTCAGATGACTCTTCTCTAATGCGCCAAAGACACTTCAAATGACTCTTCTATAATACGTCAAAGACACTTCAAATGAATTCTTTAATACGTCAGACACTTCAAATGTCTCTTCTATACGTCAGACACTTGAAATAAATCTCCTATAATACGTCAAAGACACTTCAAATGTCCCTTCTATACGTCAGACACTTCAACAAATGAATCTCCTATAATGCGTCAAAGACACTTCAAATGACTCCTGAGATACGTCAAAGACACTTCAAATGACTCCTAAGATACGTCAGACACTTCAAATGACGTCTGTAATACGTCCATTCCAGCACATGATTCCAAAGGGTTCTTCTATAATACGTCTACTCTCAAGGCCTTCCAATGAATATCGTCTTATAACAATGATAATTAGATACGAAAATTGGATCCTTCAAATTCCAATTCAGTCCATTTCAGAAGAATGAAAATGTCCTCCTCCCAGTCATCCCAACATGTCGTTATGAAATCAAATCAACCCCCCCCCCCCCCCCCCCAATGCCACCCCCCCCCCCAACTACACCTCCTTTGGCCCCAAAAAAACCCCCACCCCACCATCTTGAAATCAGTTGTCCTCTGCCCCAAATCATTCTCTGCCTGTCCTTCCTGCCTCTGCTCCTCCTCCTCCTCCTCCTCCTCCTACCTCCTCCCGGCTTGCCGCCTGCTGCTGCTGGAGTTCCTGGCCCTATGACACACCTCCCTTAAAGAGGAGAGGGCGATCATCAGTTTGGACCACACAAATCCAGTGACGCCCTGCTTTCTCCTTCTGCTGCCACTCCTGCTGCAGAAACAATAGCTATAGCAGATCTTGTGTAGGTGTGTGTGTGTGTTTATTCATACGCCTTTTCAAGATGGTTTTAGGTGCAGTTGTGTATACGTCCGGTGTGTATGTGTTTTTGCGTGAATATCCATGAAGAGTTACGGGCCACTCACACAATAGCCTTTCTCTCTCTCTCTCTCTCTCTCTCACTCTCTCAGTCTCTCTCTCCCCCTCTCCCACATCTCTCGTCTCTCTCTCTCCTCTCTCTCTCCTCTCTCTCTATCCCCTCCTCCTCTCCTCTCTCCCCCATATCGTACTACTCATACTATCTCTCTCATCTCTCATCCTCTATATATATATATATATATATATATATATATTATATATATATATATATATATATATATATATATAGAGTTGTGTCCTATGAATACACACCAAATTACAAAGCTTGTCCACACTCCTACAATATCCTACATATGCACAGCTAGCAGATGATGAGAGAGAGAGAGAGAGAGAGAGAGAGAGAGAGAGAGAGAGAGAGAGAGAAAAACTTCCATTCAACTAGGTCAAAAAGCCAGAAAAAAGTACAACGAAGACGTCACCGACCTTGGCAGGCGTAATTGTCAGATCGACAAACGTCAGATCTGATATGAAATCACTCAATCCAAAGCAAGGATTGGAGCTAAGGATTGGGCTCCTAAGCTACTAATCCTTTTCCTAACAAAGCACTGATTCGGTCAAGTTAGACAGAGACTCCAATCATAAACAAGTCACTGTACAAAAGTCATTCTGGGCAATATTTCATAAAAAAAAAATTAACAATATAGATTTATGAAGTTCAACAGATGCATAGAACCTGCACGAAGTCAAAGTCAGGGGAGTTGGACAGCAAGGAAGAGGGAATGGAGGTAAAATAAAAGGTGATAAAAGTGGGTGCAGTCAGGGGTCGTAGGGATACGCCACAAACAACCTTGAGTTATGCCTACAGTGCACCACGAAGGAGCACAGACGGCAATTTAACAATATTAACAAGTTCATCGAGTTAAAATCTGTTCAAAATTGTAAATATTCCTTCTGTATGACCCCAGTTTCTCCCACCATATATATACTATTATATATATATATATATATATATATATATTTTGAATTTTTATATAATATATAGATATATATATATACTATATATTTATATATATCATAAATATATTATAATATAAATCATCCTAAACAAAGCATGACCCTAGTTTTCTCCCACCAAAAATAAATAAATAAATAAATAAAACATCCTAAACATACTATGACCCCAATTTCTCTCACAAAAAAAAAAAAAAAAATTCCAAAACAGAATATGACCCCAGTTTAAAAAAAAATATCCCAAACAAAGTATGACCACAGTTTCTCCCACCAGAAAAAAAAAAGAAAAAGAAAAAATCCTATTTCATAGACTCCAGTACTCCCACCAAGAGGCCAGGTATTCCCATTCTCAATCCAGAGCAGACTTCATTCATTTGGGCAGAGCTTGCTTGGTGGTGGTGGTGGAGCCTTCAAAGCCCTCTGTGAACAATGGACGAGTTGTTATTTTGCATTCAGTTTGTGGATTGTTGTTTCTCTTAGAAAGTTAACAACACTGACTGAGCTATTTCTCAGACGAATAAAAAGTGTATATATATATAGTATATATATATATATATATTATATATATATAATATATATATATGTATGTATTTATTTAACCTTTTTACTTTTCAACTTTCCTTGCGCGTCAATCCTCAGGCACAGGACCCTCAGGGAATTTAAAATGGAATGAATGAAAGATTGTAAAATGAGAAACCATTCCTAGTCTACCAGGAATGAGTCATAGTACCATGATGTGTGAATAAATGATTGAAATACCATTTACATCGCATCTGGAATGAGGTATACCATTAAGGGTGTGAATAAATGATTAAAACCTATTTATCGCCATCTGGAATGAGTACCATACGTGATGTGGAATAAAATGCCATTAAATCGATTGTGGGATTATTATTCCATTACGGGTTGGAATAATGATTAAAAATACCATTTACATGTATGTGGAAGAGTTATTCCATTACGTGAATAAATGATTAAAATACCATTTATATCGTATGTGGAATGAGTTATTCCATTACGGGTTGGAATAATGATTAAAATACCATTTACATCGTATGTGGAATGAGCTATAGCCGGAATTGTCAATTTATTCACGTACGAAAGAGAAGAAGAAGAAAAAGAAAAAGAAGAAGAAGAGAGAGAGAGAGAGAGAGAGAGAGAGAGAGAGAGAGAGAGAGAGAGAGAGAGGCAAGTTTACCAAGCCATGATGGGGAGGGCTCCGTCTGGTAGGCTCTCTCTTCCCACCCCTCCTCCCCGGCTCCCCCTTCCCCCTTCCCCCCAGCTGACTCAATGACGTTCACGTCGAATCGATCTGCAGGGTGGGGTTGGGGTAAGGGGGGGAGAGGGGGAAGGAAGGATGGGGGGGGGGGTGGGGGGGGGGGCAAAACAAAAGTGCGAAGCTTACGAATACTACTATAACGGTTTTCAGGCTCCTTTTAGGGGTGAAATATCTGAGAGAGAGAGAGAGAGAGAGAGAGAATCAACTTTTATTTTTGATGAGAATCCAAAAAAATGCAAAAAAAAAGGATTATGAAGAGAGTACGAGAGAGAGAGAGAGAGAGAGCGAGAGCAGAGAGTTAGAGATGAGAGATAAGCAACAAAAAATACTGAATGCAAATGAACCGTCTTCCAGTTATAAGTCCGCATTCACTCTAACTAAAAATAAAATAATAAAAAAAAAGAAAGAACAAGCCAAGCGAGGGGGCGGATCGCCCCCGCTTTTAATTCATTACGTGTAAATATCAACTCCGACATCGAATTGTGTGACGCAAATAACTACATAGATGGTTTCCATGACGACGCATTCCATTTCCAGCGAAGCGTATAATTCCAGACTTATAGAATAGGTAGAGGAAAAATTTCCAGGAATTTCGGAATCCCAGATCCAGGCAATGACGCAATACACAGTAACTTAAATAGGTCTGGAACATGTCTGGAATGAGTTAGGATATCTAGAGAAATTTCCAGGAATTTCAGAATCGCAGATCCAGGCAATGATGCTATACACAGTAACTTAAACAGGTCTGGAACAGGTCTGGGATGACGGGGTGGTCATGGGTTACAGTAAGGCATTCTCTAGAATATCTAGAGAAATTTCCAGGAATTTTGGAATCGCAGATCCAGAGAATGACGCAATACACAGTAACTTAAATAGGTGGTTCTGGAATCGAATCTGAGGGTACGTCTGTTATAAGGCATTCTGTCGGGGAACAAGCATTCTCGGGGCTTGAAGAAGCTAAATGTATGACGAGTTAGAATATCTAGAGAAATTTCCAGGAATTTTGGAATCGCAGATCCAGGGAATCGCAGATCAGCGAATATATGAGTGGTCATGGATTACAGTCAGGCATTCTCATTGCTTGAGTAACCTATACAAGTACAAATACAGAAAAGTGTAGATAAAAAAAAAGAAATAAAAATGTAAATTAAAAACCAATTAAACAATTCAAAGGAATGTAAAATTTAAAAAAACAATTAACAGAAAGGAAGCTGTAAAATAAAGAAACTTTACAGGAAAGGTTGTAAAAATAAAAAAACAATTTACATGGAAGTTGTAAATATAAAAAAAATAACAAGTTGGCACGGAAAAGATGTAAAATAAAAAAAAGCTCTCGGGTGTAAAGGATAATGTAAATTAAAAAAAAAACGACGGGAAAAATGGTGTAAATGAAAAAACCAATAACGGTTCAAGGAAAAATGTGTAATGAAAAAGAAAAAAAAGCAAGGAAGGTGGTCAATCCCGAAAAAAAGGCGAATGGCAGGAAAATGTAAATAAAAATTTTAAAGGAATGTGTAAATAAAAAAAGGGGTCTTCTTACATCAGGAAAATCGGATAGGTTTAAATAAAAAAAAAAATAAATAAAGGAAATAATAAATAAATAAAAAAATAAAAAAAAATAAATTAAAATACACACAACAACAACACCTGATTCTTTCTCTCTACCTCTCTTTCCTTCTTCCTTTCCATCCTTTCTTCTCATTATTCCCTTCTCTCTATCTGTCTTTGTTTCTCAATCTTTCTTTTCAAACAAGCGTTCTAAGAGAGCCGAGAAACGAATGAAAAATGGGGGAAGGGAAAAAGAAAATATTTGGAAAAAGGGATGAAGTGAAGTGAAGAGAGAGAGAGAGAGAGAGAGAGAGAGAGAGAGAGAGAGAGAGAGAGAGAGAGAGAGAATTTGTGAGCTTCGGAATAAAGCAGTGAGGGAAAGTTACCGTGTTACGATGCCACTCCTCCGAACGTACAATAACTCTCTCTCTCTCTCTCTCTCTCTCTCTCTCTCAAGACACAGAAACAAGAAGAATATATTTGCGGAACTGTTTTGCAAACTTTCAGCACTGGAAAATAGAATAAACACGGGCGAACACTAAATAGAAAACCGTCACAACCCCCAATCTCTCTCACTCTCTCTCTCTCTCTCTCAAGCACACAGAAACCAGAATATATTCACGAAACTATTTAGCAAACTTTTAGCGCTGGAACAAAAAAACTTCAATACCACAAAAGCGAAAGAGAAAATAGTTGGGTCCATCATTTTTCCTTTCAGACAAGTACGATTTTTTTTAATATATATCCTTTGTCGTAAAAGGCAAAATCGAACGGTTTTTTTTAATCCTTTTGTCATTCATTAAGGTCAGTGACTGAATACTTTATGTGTTGTCATTCAAGACAAGGTCGATTTTTATCTACGTTTATTCAACAAGTCAGTGACTGAATCTTTTATCCTTGATCATTTGTAGGTTAATATATATATATATATATATATATATAATATATATATATATATATATATATGTATATGTTTATACATGTCTGTATATGCATACATATATGTATGTGCATGATATGAATAACTTAGCATGAACACTTACTAACAAAAGTTCCCATGCCTTTAGTGCACATAACTGTTAACGTATTTCGGGGGGGGGGGGGGGGGGGGGGTTGGAGAGGGGGGGGATTCGGTTACTCAATACGAGTTTCCTTTCGGGGGAGGGGTGGGGGACTCAAAAACCAGTTAGGTTTCGTGTTGCAGGATCATGTGCTTCTCCCATAACAAGCCTGCATATGCAACCTGCAAACGAGAATAAATGGACGAGGCAGTACGTATACTCGACTACATTGTCCCTCTGTATAGTTTCAGTATCAGAGGTCCCCTTGTAGGGGGGTAGGAGGGAGGGGGCTCCACCTCCCCCCACCCACCTTTCCCATCAGCCCTAGACTCTATATATCTCACAGACCGCTTTGAAGGTTACAATCAACGCTTCTCTGTCTGTCTGTCTGCCCGCCCCCTCTCTCTCTCTCTTACTTTAAACACACACACACAATCTCTCTCTCATTGCTTTAAACCCTCTCTCTCTCTATTACTATAAACTTTGTCTCTCCCTCTCTCTCTCTCTCTCTCTTTAAACTCTCTCTCTTTCTCTCTCATGACTAAGCGCTCTCTCTCTCGCTCTCTCTCTCTCTCTCACATGGACTAACACGCTCTCTCTCTCGCTCTCATTACCCAAACACACGGTCTCTTTCTCATTACTTTAAACTCTCTCTCACTCTCTCTAGTTACTTTAGCTCTCTCTCTTTCTCTCTCTGATTACTTAAACACACTCTCACTCACGTTACTATAAAAGCTTCCTCTGTATCTCTTCCAACGTGCAGCATCTATTTATCTTATTGCCGTTCTTCGCTTTGGTAAATCTGAATGAATAAATAAACAAACACACACACACACACACACACCAGGATGATGAAAGAACTTAATGTACCTTTTAAGCTACACTGGTCTAGCCAGTCAGTCTCCGGACGCGATTTGCAGCGCACTTTCAATGTGCATAAGGTCGGTTTGGTTCTCTCTACAATAGCTAACACATAATTGCCGTAACATCTGAATATATATATATATATATATATATATATATATATATATATATATATATATATATATATATATTATATATGTGTGTGTGTGTGTGTGTGTGTGATGTAGCATTAAGCTACAAATGTCCTTCAATATCTAATTCGTTCTACCTCGTAATTAATATAGGTTTTCATATGCGTTCACGAAGGGGAATTTTTTTAGTTGATAAATAAATTCGTCGGCCCGTGGGCTCGAACCACAGAAACTAAGAATTCAGGACTCACAGTGATTGGTGTATATATATTATATAGTATATATATATATATATATATATATATATATATATATCATATATATATATATATATATATATATATATATATATATATATTTCTAACATTCAAGGTATAAAAATGAACCCCTGTTTCTTTAACCGATGTTACACTATCTTCTATCATATCTGGAATACAATTACCAGGAACTGGCAAAAAAAAAAATAATAAAATAAATAAAATAAATGGTCTACTAATTATGTTACAGTACAAACTACAAAAGAGGAATTTGGGTAACCAATATTACCTAACAGACAAACAACAGAAGCAGTCTTGATCGATAAATTCCTGGGGACTGTATCATGATGACGTCGCTCAGTCAATAATGTGTTTTTCTGGCGAACGTACCTGAATTTGGAATTTCACTGAAAATTTAAATAAATCTCGGCAAGAAGTGCCCTCTCTCTCTCTCTCTCTCTCTCTCTCTCTCTCTCTCTCTCTCTCTCTCTCTCTCTCTCTTCCAGACTTCATATTGTATGCAATGAAACGAACTGCAAAGACATACTACATTACTATCATTATCAAAATAGATTTTACAGACCACTGAGCTGAATATCAAGTCCTCAAAGTTCCAGTACCATTACAAGCAATAAATACTTGTAATGGTACTAGGACTTTATGGAACACCCTTGTAAATTGTCTTACAAAATATCAGTCACCCAATTTAAAATATTCATTTTACCTCCCACAACATCTCGAAGCCTCATAACGTCTGAAATCACAAACATTATCCAGCTTACGTAAAAAGCTTCATCGTCATCCAAAGCCTACCTGACCTTCAGGTAAACTGTTTATGGGCTACACGATGGAAAGGTTAACAAACGCCAGTCTGTGTTTACCTTCGACAGGAAGAACCTTGAAATTGCATTAATGAAAGATACTCTTCAAGGCCAGTTCAGCCCAGTCTTTGTAATTACAGAGACTCAGATCCCTATACAGAGATGCTTGCAAATTGGTTACAGGTCTCTGTATCTACAGAGACTAAGATCCCTATACAGAGATGCATGCAAATTGGTTTCAGCTCTTTGTAGTTACAGAGACTCAGATCCCTAAACAGAGATGCATGCAAATTGGTTTCAGGTCTTTGTAGATACAGAGACTCAGATTCCTGTACAGTACAGATGCTCAGAAAGTGGCTTCAAAGACAGAGACTTTGACAAATATTGTGAACTAGGACAGACATTATATTCACTGTGGCAAAAGCAAGCAAAACATTTTTCAATTAATTGCGGGTCATTGTCCTTATTTATTTTGCCAATGCCTTCGGGAGACAACTTGCTCCCACTGTAAAAAATCCGTGTAAATAATTTGTAAACGACGGAATTCCTGCTTCAGTATACAAGTTTTATATATATATATATTATATATATATATATATTATATATATAATATATATATATATATATATATATATATAGTATATAGATGAGTGGTGTGTGTGTGTGTGTGGTTTAAAGCATTATTATTCCGAAACTATGCTGACCCCAAACTCCCATACAATTACAACACAAAGCCATCATTCTTATTATCATTAATAATAATAATACCGCTGCGACTATTACTTCTATTACTATGACCACTCCTACTCTAACAGCAGCTAGAAGCAGCAGCAGCTAGCCACAGGCAGCGCTGCTATTAATGACCCCGGTACCCGGCTGGTTCGGTAATGGCTGCTATTAAGTCCAGCCTCCAACTAATAACGCACAACAAATAAATCCATCGAAAGCCCCCTCCCCAACCTTTCTGGACCCCCCCTTTCCCCCCCTTTCTCTCTTCTCTCTCTCTCTCTTTCGCTTCGCTGCCCCTCTTTCTCGCTCTCTCTCTCTCTCTCCTCATCTCATCAGCTTTTGCCCTTATTTCTCTCTCTCTCTCATCTCTCTCTCTCTATCCGCTTTTACTCTCTCTCTATCTCTCTCGCCTTTAAGCTCTCTCTTTTCTCTTTCGTCGTTCTAAATCTCTCAACTCTCTCTCTCTCTCTCTTTTATTACCTTTTACTATTTTCTCTCATCTCTTCCTCCCTTCATTCCTCTCTTTCCTTTTCCTCACCGCTTGCCCCCCCCCCTTTCTCTCATCTTCTCTCTCTCTCTCGTTTCTCCGCTCTCTCTCCCTTTCTTTCCCTTCAATTCCTCTTCTCTCTCGCTCTCTCCAAAACCTCTCTCTCTCTCTGGATGGCGGGCATCTAACCCAGGGGTCCCCACTTTCCAATCAGGCAGTGCAAAGGAAAGGGGCCGAAAACCCTAAAAAATTCAAATTCAGTGAATCGGAGGGACGGCCGCCGAAAAT
>NC_061107.1:9141962-9166962 GCF_015104395.2 Macrobrachium nipponense
ATTCATTATATTATTATTATTATGAAAAAGAAACCACATAATTTACTGTGTATAACGTGTTTTTGTTTGGTTCATTATTATTATTATTATTATTATTATTATTATTATTATTATTATTATTAATGCAGAAAATGAGCAATATTCACATGGAACAAACACACAGGGACCACTGACATGATATTCAAGCTTCCAAATAATATTAAGTGTTCATTTGAAAGAAGTAACAGAAGGTAATGGGAAACACAGAAAGTATAGATAAGTTATTAGTAAAAGCAATAGATTAATTAACGAATCAATGAATAAAGGGACAACGAAGGCCACGCAGAGGCAAAGTATTGGTGGAAATCATTCAGACAGAGACTAGCTTGATGGGGCTAACTATCCCTTGCTTTCAAGTACAAAGCACCTTGGTAGTTTGGTATTTGTACTAAGGGATGGCAGTACAATCACCCCGTTCAAAAACCTGACACACCACACACACAGACCACACACACACACACGACACAGGAGGTGGGGCGAGTGGAATAATTCTTCCTTTGATCATGGCTACCCTTATCCAATGAACCAACATAAACTGAGAAGCCTTATGAAGGATCCTCTCAACTCGAGGCTTAAGGTGTCATTATGTTATTAAACGCTTCCCCCAAACGAAGCGCTATATTCGCCAACTTACGTCATAGAAGCAACAACAACAACAACAACAACAACAACAATGACATTAGGAGAAATAAAACTAAAAGAAAATCAAGCCACGAAAAACAAAAGGGTTACTTCCTCAGGCCGATTTCACAGTCTCTCTCTCTCTCTCTCTCTCTCTCTCTCTCTCTCTCCTTTCCAGTCATCTCCATCCTAATGGCGCTTATCAAAAATGCAGTCACCGATGTCGACGAAAATAGACCAGGGAATACTGTGTGTGTGTGTGTGCGCGTGTGTGTGTGTGTGTGTTCCTAAAAGAGATTAAATATTGAACAGCAAACTGTAAGGTTAATCTTCTAAGGCCTTAATGGGGGATAGAGAAGGGGGGGGGGAGGAGGGGGGCGTTGCAGGATGTAGCAGGGACTTACCTGGATATGGTTGGGGAGGAGGGGGAGGCGTATAAAGTCCCAATATATTCAACATGGCGGGATGGATATCGAGAGAGAGAGAGAGAGTCTTAAAACCAATAACGGACTGATCTTTGGAGAGAGAGGAGAGAGAGAGAGAGAGAGAGAGAGGAGAAGAGGAGAGAGAGAGATAGAGAATGTCGACTGGTGAATGGATTAACATGAATTACGGACAAGAGGGCAATTGACCTATGGCAGGAAAAGGCGGAATTAACATAAAATGATATTCGTAATGCAAAAGTGGTATGCACAATCATCATCATTCAATTCAACGAATATGGGGAGAGAGAGAGAGAGGGGGTAAAATTTTTTAATGTTATGCCAATGCCCTCATCCAGTGTATTAAATTGGCTTATGTTCCCAAATGGTCTTTGAAAACCGTGACAAGAGGCCTGACTTTTGAGAGAGGAGAGAGAGAGAGAGAGAGAGAGAGAGCGAGAGAGAGAGAGAGAGAGAGAGATTTATTACCCCTTTGCCAATGCCCTCATCCATCAGCGATCCGATTATATTCCCAAATGAATGAGAGGTGTTCATTGCTCGGGTCTGCTGGATACTGTCTTTGAAAACCTGACAAGAGTCCGGACTTTGTGAGAGCAGGAGAGAGAGATTTTCTTCTCCTCTGTAGAGAGAGGACGAGAGAGAGAGAGATGAGGAGGAGAGAGAGGAGAGAGAGAGAGAACATGGGGCATTTTATTACCCTTTGCCCAATCACCTAATCCACGGCGATCCGATTATATTCCCAAATGGTCCTTGAAAGCAGTGGCGCGAGGCCCCACTTGAGAATTAGATTTGATGCCCAAATCGTGTTAGCCCTGCGTGCGTCCTGCAAGGGTCGTGGAATGAAGTAGGTCATCCGAAAAAGGTGGTTCATCCAAAAATGGATTCGACTCATCTGAATTTCCCGCGCTATATCACTTGAGCGGTGAGGCCTACACTGAAATCTAGCACGGCATTGGTGCATGAAATTAAACTATCCTCATCGTAAACTGTGCTAATAAACAGCTCACGGCTTTGTAGTGAAAGTCGGATTTAAAATAATAAAGAGCAAAGGAGGTATTGTGGCTATTACAATTTCATACGTATCTGGTAAAAATGACCATTAGATTCTACATATACTTCCCTACAACGTTCAGTATTTCCCAGTAACGTTTCTCACGGTTTATCTGACGTATACAAATGTCATCATCACCTAAGCAACCGTTTATCAGTCCTCCATGTATATGTATGAGAATTTTTTAGCAGTCCCTGCCAGATCTACAGATATGGTAACTCAAGGATCTCCTCTATGTAACAATACTTCCATCAGGAGAAATTCTTAAATTTATACTGAAGTGTTACTTTTGTGCTCCAACGCCTAGGAATGCAAATGTCACCTAATTTAATAGATAATATTCCTCCCGTCTCTCCTTGTCTGACACAGGAGGGAGAATCTAGAATCGTCAGTACATATATACATAAGATGTTGAAATGACAGTTGCATTTGACAGCTAATTTTCCATCATGTCACAGTGGAATACCTAAGATCTTAGGGGATCTTTCCACTGGCATATCCCATACTGTATTAGGGAGATGATTTCGAGTGCGTGTGTGTGTGTGTGTGTGTGTGTGTGTGTTACATTCGATATCCATGACAATATATCCATAAAAGCTTTAATCGCTGAAGTATAAGCTAAAACATCATAGGCGTTACCTACACTTAATATTCTCGATTTGACAGATGGAAAGAGAAAATGACCAATTCCATAAACACACACTCCCCACCCTCTCTCTTTATAAAGGGGGAGACCGAACCATTTCATATTCTATTATTCTAATCACTCTTCCTAATCCTCCATCATTAAGCGTCGGACTCGTTGACCTAATTACGAAGTGTCTATTAGCCCAACGACCCTGCGGCGAGACAACCTAACGTGGATATGATAAATATATGATGGCAATTCTTACCCGGAGTCACGACGCGTATATTATTGTTTTAAGAGAATAATTTAAAATGACTGGAAGACGGGCTGAGCCAATGTCTAGAGCATGGTTCTTAACCTTTTCATTGCCACGCCCCCTCTAAGAGTGGTCCTTTTTATTGCCACGCCCCCCTCTAAGAGTTAGTCCTTTTCATTGCCACGCCCCCCTCTAAGAGTTAGTCCTTTTCATTGCCACGCCCCCCTCTAAGAGTTAGCTTTTTCATGACACGTCCCCCCCTCTAATAGTAGTCTTTTCATTGCCACGCCCCCCCTCAACGAGTTAGTCATGTCCTTGCCACGCCCCCTCTAAGAGTTTGTTCTTTTCATCGCCACGCCCCCCTCTAAGAGTTAGTCCTTTTCATTGCCACGCCCCTTCTAAGAGTTGGTCCTTTCCTTCACGGTACCCTTGCATATGTGAGTAAAATTCACTCCCAGATTTAAAGGAAAATAAATAAAAAAAAATTAAAAACAAGAAGGAGTATCGAAGGATAGGAGGGGAGGTCAATCATTACACAACACGAGCTTAACAAGAGTAGTAGACTCTAGGAGAGTGACGTCATAAGGCGATACTTTTGCATTTTTCCATAAACTCTTGAATATCAGTTCTCCACTCTCGTTAAGAGAATAACGAATATAAGAGAATTTTTATTGTTCTTTTTTCCCTACGGCTCGCGCCTCCACCTAGAAAATGCTGACGGCACTCTAGGGGGGCGCGCCCCCCAAGGTTAAGAAAAAACAATTCAGACCTGATTCCACAAAGGGAATGATGACACAGAGGCGCCTATACAGAGCGAACTGGAAAATCCCGTTGACACATCCATCGACTTTCCATCGACGTCATTCCATTTTCCACTCTTCCTTCAGAGTTCAGGCGAATTACGTTAGTGGGGGCCTAGGCCTTCTCTCTCTCTCTCTTCCTCTATACTCTCTTATCTCGCTCTCTCTCTCTCTCTCGCATAATGACTATATAGTAATATATATAAGATATTAGATCTATAATAGAATATATATATATATGATATACTATATGAATAAATATTAGCTATCTATCTCTCTCTCTCTCCTCCTCTCTCTCTTCTCTCTCTCCTCTCTCTCTATATAATATATATATATATATATTATATATATAATATATTACAGGAGAGAGAGAGAGAGGATGAGAGCGAGAAGAGAGAGAGAGGGAAAGAGGAGACTGTACATTCTCCAAGTGTTTTCGACAAGGCTCAATCAGATCTTACTTCTCTGAATAGCACGGATGTCTCATTAAAAAGCCCATCTGGAATCTTAAAACTCAACGTACATAAAAATATACACTAATAACAAGGATTTTAATAAGAAAATACACCCCTTTTAAAGGCGGTAGAAACGAACAACCCTCACGTATATGCATAGCGTATATGCAGCTATGCATAAACGATCCGTCGTTGCATAGCACCGCGAACCAATCTGTCGGCCATGAAATATGAATGCACATGCAGAGCGGAAAGCAATGCACAGGCTAACGGAAAACCCAGACCGCGCATAACAAGATGCACAGGCAATCCTTTGTGCATGAAAAGCACAATCTATAACTTAAGCACAATCTATAACTCAGCCCTAAAGTGTTGTTGTATATGAATGTTTGCACTGTATTTTATTATTAATTCGAATTTATTCGTTTCGTTAACGAAAAATAAAGGGTGTCCATAAAGTCCCAGTATCATTGAAAATATTTATTGCTTGTAATGGTACTGAGACTTTATGGACACCCTTGAAATAACGTAGTACACGTAGGAATGCAATAAATGTCATTGGACAAGAAAGCATAGTTGTATTTAATTCAAATGGCTGTATGCTTTGTCTTCCTTTCTTTTAATATATATTTGGCTTACATTCATGGTTCCTGTAGAGAGAGAGAGGAGAGAGAGAGAGAGAGAGAGAGAGAGAGAGAGAGAGAGAGAGAGAGAGAGAGTTTCACAAAGGCTCGCACAAAAACCCAGTAGGATTTCAGTAGCTGCGTGAAGCACAGGTATAAAGCAGCTCCCTGTAATTACTACGATTCTCACAAAGGCTCGCTCTTTGATACTACAAGTAAGCTCTCTCTCTCTCTCTCTCTCTCTCTCTCTCTCTCTCTCTGTATATTAAAGGCAAATAACGCCTAATACAACCACGCTATAAGGTCACACAACTGGTGGTGGAATGAGCAGTACCTACCTCCGATACGCTACCATATTCCAATACACGCAATATTTTCAACCACGAGAGATATTACCGTTGGGGTTACTTTTTTTCTTTTATCCCAGTGGAAGTTACTTTTTAGTTAAAGGAATATCAATCAAACATGATGATTGCCATTTTTCTCACACCATTCCACACACGCTTTCGGCACTGATTATTACAGAGAATCATTAATAAAACAAAACAAGTTTCCACTATCGAAAGCTAACTGTTCTACGCTTACGTAAATTACACACACACACACGATTACGGTATATATATATATATATATTATATATATATATATATAGATAGATATAGATATGAATACATATATATCTATATATATATACATATATTCTATATATATAATATGTATCTGATAAATATATTATATAAGTATATCTATATATCAGATATATATATACTATACATAATAATATATATAAGTTGTATTATATATAGATGGGACCTCCCTATTAAAAGCAAAGATATCTGATCTATGCTAACCCCCTCAACGACGGCACACGAGTAAAGCGGAGAGTGCAGAAATCATGAAAAATCGACCTTCCTGCCAAAAATAAATAAATAATTAAATAAATAAATAAATAAAAACAAACAGCAGTGTTAAAGTGGAAACTTTTACCCTCCCAGGTGCAGGCACAACCAATTCAGGGCAAACAGAACCAGGTTTCAAAAGGAAACGTGGGACACAAGGAGGCTCCTGGGTCGTGTCCTAGACATAAGCGCACTGTGTTCTTAAACGGGGGTGGTGCGAGAACAGGGTTCTTGCCACCCCTAGGGTTGCGGTGCGCGTTTACTAGGGGCGGGCGGGGATGCCCACTATATAATTAAAGATGGAAATATTTTTTCTGCAAAAAAAACAAAAAATATATATTATTCAGCCAACGCCACAGGAAAAATAAAAGGAGTACCGAGCGCTTCGTAGTTATTTCACACATTCGAGGGCAATGCTAAAACCACAGAGAACATCTAAACAAAGTAAACATAGAGCTGAAAAATTTTAAAAAACAAGATTCAAAGTCCGGTTAAAACAGGACAGGCAGTGTGTACAGAAACAGTCAACAGGTGATTAAAAAGAAACAACCCTACAATCGCGTTAACAACAAATGGGTCCCGTTTGAATACCCTGGCTTTACATTCATGTAAGTCACTGTGGATATTTGTAAAGCAGACTCAATATATCCTACGGTTATATGACTACAATATAAAACAAACTTTGCCCCCTCCCAATGAATCACGGATTAAATTATTAATGTATAAAAAACAAAAGCATTTGAAATTTCCGGTTCTCAACTATATCTGTGTTGATTAATTCTGGTGTCGATCCCTCCCAGATTTGTCGCGATAAAAACACTGCAGTCATGCAAGGAACTCTTCTTTTTTTTTTCCCGGACTGGCTAAATATATTGTCACATGCTATTAGAGACATATAAGCATATATACTATATATATATTTATATATATATATATTATATATATATTATATTATGTACATCGAGCTACAAATATCCTTTAATATCTAATTCGCTCTACCTCGGAATAAGATATTTTAATCTGTTTACCGAAGGGGTAATTTTTAGTCGATAATAGATTTGTCGGTCCCGGCGCGAACCATCGAAACCAAACAATCCAGCGACGACATTGAAGCTTGACCACACCGCAAGAGGCATAAGTTTATGCAAGACATTAGATGGCCTTGGTTTATGCCGAGTCTCACCCTACAAGTACCTGCCCCCCCCCCCCCCGCTCTCAGGTATTCGTTGTGAGAGACTGCATCCATCACCTGACTTTGGTACGTCTGTAGTGCTTTTTGTCAGAACGTAGCATTAGATGAGTGATTGACTCATATATATGATTATATATATATATATCTATATAGATGATTATATATATACATATAGGACAGACCACACCACACACACACACCAACACAACACACGACACACATATATATATATATAATATTATATATATATATATATCAGATATATATATAGTGTTGTGGTCCGTGTGGTCTTTTTCCGTAAAAGTAATATGATTTCTCTATTTTTCTATTTTTTTTGTAATGTTTCCGGTTATATTCCACTTTAATGAGGCACACATACACACACACACACCACACACACACATATAATATATATATATATATATATTATAATATATATATATATATATATATATATATATATGTGTGTGTGGGTGTGGTGTTGTGTGCTGTTGTGTGTAGTGCCTCATTAAGTGGAATATAACCGAACATTACAAAAAAAAAAATAGAAAAATAGAAGAAATCAGTATTACATTTTACGGAAAAGACCTTTTTGCATTTACAAAGGTCACACAGGCAGATATACTACAAGGGTAACGGCGGCTGGGCCGATGCTCTCACAAGCAGTAAGTAGACTCCCAAGCTAGAAGAGCCTTCTGTGTTTGGAACTCTGAACTATCGAACGAGTTGACTTTAACGTGGTGCGTAACCTTTCCAGGTTGTCTAGTCAGGCATAGGAAGGAAAATTACTTTAGGTATGCAGAAAAAAAATAAAATCTTTTTCGCTTTAATTTTTTCATAGTAAATTACTTGAAATTTTTTATTTAATACAAGACAAATGAGTTTTGGGCGTGGATGCTTGAGAATACTATAAGATAGGAATATATATATCTATATATAATATATATATATATATATATATATATATATTATATATATTATATACATATATATATATATATATATAGATAAATATATATATATATATATATAGTATAATATATATATTCTATATAAGCGGAATACCACAGGAAAAAGATAGTCAGAAATCCAAGCGATTCGTCTTTAGTAAAGAAGAAAGCGCTTCGGATTCTACATCATTTTCCTGTGGTATTCGCTTATAATGAAGTCAGGTGCAATAAACTGTGATTTTTTAAGTATGTATATATAGATATATATATTATATATATATATATAAAATAGCAATTTAAAAAATCTACAAAATTATTACCAGACAGGAAGTTATGATCATGAACATAACTAGGAGTATTTTTCGTATTGACTGAAACCAAATTATTATTCTTTCGCTATGTTTCAAAACCTTAAAAAATACATATATTAATGAAAAATAAATAAGGATAAAAAAACACAAGATACCAAATTTATGATAACGTACGTAAGTAGGAGGTAATGACGATATGAATTTTTTTTCTGTTTCGGTAAACGACAAAGTCTTCTTTCGATGTATGTTTGAGAATCTAAATAAAATAAAATAAAATAAGAAAAATATACCCCATGGCAAATTTATGATCACGCAGGTAACTAGGAGGTAACGACACAATGAGTATTTTTCGTATTGATAACATACACACACACACACACACACACACAAACGTGAGTCATGAGGAGTTTGACAATAAAATTATATAATCTCAAACCTACCCTAAAACTGTAAACAAAATTAATAAATAAATAAATAAATGAAAATATATACATAAATAACTTTTTATACAATCCCAGTCTGAACATATTAATGTTCTTGAGTTTTTAAAATCGATAGAAGTAAATACCGAGATGTACAAGGCCTCGTTCAATCTACAAACACCCATTAATACCGTATTCAGATTTCGTGCAAACAAATCATTATTATTATTGAGGCCTGTAAAGAGGGGAGGGGTCGTGGGGGTCGAACGACACCCCCAAAATTTCTGGCAGTCCATATTTTCACGTATTTCATCTTGTATATACCTATATATATGCAATGACATTTATAGAGGAAAGGTCCAGTTTTTGGAAAAAAGACCCCCCCCCCCCCCCCCCCCCCCAATACAAAAATTCTGGGTACGAGCCTCTTATTATTATCTTAGTTTATTTTTTTTTTTTTTTTTGCTCATCACAGTCTCCTCAAATTCGATGGGCGGATTTATAGTGTGGGGTTCCGGGTTGCATCCTTGCCTCCTTAGGAGTCCTATTATGATTATTTTTATTAGTATATTCTTATAGTATTATCCAGAGATGAAACCCTACTCGTATGGAACACGCCACAACATGAGCCACCGACTTTGAAATCAAACTGCTAAGAATAGGCGTTATTTGGAAGAAGTTCATAAGACAATAGGAATGCAGATATAAGCAGATCAGTAAAGAAAATAAATAAATAAACAAGATGAAAATAAAGTAAATTCTTTAGTTTAACAAACTAATCTAGAAAATAAAAATAAAAAAGTACTATCCAAGCTGTGTTTGTGGACTCTGAAACAGTGAGATATTTGTTGGTAATGGAAAGCGTCTTTGTTGGCGATTGGATAGCGTCAATGACTTCCTATTCGTCCCCGTCCACTTGGACGGTGGTTCGATCCCATGGGGACGAAATATTATCAAACTAAAAAATTCCTTCCCCCCCCCCCCCCCCCGGTACATATATGAAAATATATCATTTGGGAGGTAAAGTGAATTAGATATTAAAAAGGACATTTGTAAGCTTGAATGATATACAATGGATCACGGGTTCGATGTGATAATTATTCATCAAAAAAAGGCTACGTGCTGTCAAACGCTCGAATTGGCAACATGGTAGACGGGGGGTCCATATCGATTCTATTACGAAAGCACCGAGATCGGGGTGATTTGTAAGGTCAGAATCGATATAACTCTATAAGCGTCTCTGTGGGCTGATTGGATAGCGTCACTGACTGTCCTGATTTCGGCAAGCTTCACACTTGGACGGTTGGTTCCGATCCCAGGGGGGGACGAAATTATTATCAAACTAAAAATTCCCCTTCGGTACATAAGAAAAGATATCATTTGGATGTAAGTGAATTTAGATATTAAAAAGGAAATTTGTAGCTTGAATTGATATAAAATGGATCACGGTTCGAGGTGATAATTAATTTTTCATATATATAATATATATATATATAATATATATATATAAGATGTATATATATATATATTACCAGTTATACATACTATGCGTGTGGCGTTTGGCAAGTAAACAAACAAAGCAGCAATACCGAGTCAACTAGCAAGATAACTGAACCGCATAAACCATTATCCTCCACCACCCCATCCCTCCCCCGCCCCCACTCAACCACTTCGGGCAAGCGGTCGAAAAAGAGATGCACGGGGAGTTAATTGCCAGTACACTCCAACAGTCCACATCATTAGTTGCATGCAGCACTCCGCCCGGGCTAATCCACTCCTGCGAGGATTACTCCCAATCAATACGAACGCAACGCAACTGGATAAACTCCCTGGCCAATTTTCAAACCTCCCCCCCAACCCCCAAAACCCCCTTACAAAGGAATGCCTCAGCTACGTTTAATATACGTCTCTACGCATATTTTTAGAGAGGAATGTTAATATTGATTCTTCTATTTTTCGTTTACGAGTCGATGATGTGTGTGGGTACCTCAGATAGGTTTGGGATAATAGGGATAATATTTGGGATAATATTTAAAATCAAAATCAAAGAGGGTCTCATTACAGAGCAACTGACGAAGGAATAGAAGTCAGTACAGTTGAGGTTAAAGGTCAAGACGTGACATTACCAAAGCTCTGGTCAGTTACTTCAAATATTTGCAGAGAGTTGCACATACTCCATGTTGTCGAAGACTGCATATTGCAAGTACACACTTAAAGAATTTACCTGACACACACACACAAACACACACACACACACACACACACACAGAAATGGTTTTGTCACTTACACACACGTGCCCTATTTCATAATAACAAATACTACGTAGATCACCAATTCCCATTCAAGCTGGATTTATTTTTATCTTGGGAATGACTTACACCCAATGGGAATTACGTTATTGATAAGTGAATCTCCTTGGTCAGGATTCAAGCCTGCGCACAGAGTAGAGAGAGAGAGAGAGAGAGAGAGAGAGAGAGAGAGAGAGAGAGAGAGAGAGAGAGACTACCAGCCCAATAAACAAGAAAAGTTCAAATTCTAACATACGAAAACCAATAGCAAACTGTAGAGAACTCGTATAAAGAGGCACTGTTATGCTCTTTCTCTCTCTCTCTCTCTCTCTCTCTCTCTCTCTCTCTCTCTCTCATATATTATATATAATATATATAGCATTAGCAATTCTCTGGTAGACATTAGAGGTTCCTCACATTCAGGGACCTGGAGAAACCCGAACGAGCTGAAAGGTCTGTAAGGTAAGGTAAGGTCTCTCTCTCTCTCCTCTCTCTCTCTCTCTCTCTCTCTCTCTCTCTCATTTCGACAAGGCGCAAACTCCCATTGTGTGACAAATGAGTGTGCCACAACCTCCCATGACTTCAGAGCAGCAACAAGTAGCGGCAGCAATCCACAGTTTGTCATTTCTTTCAGTGTTCATGACCACTTACTTTCCTTGGAAGCTGTCGAAGAGCATTTTCATTTCACTCTCCCTTTGATGAAGGGAAAATTCGACAACTTCCTTTGTATACAGTTACCCCTTGTCACCCTATTTTCCCACGGGCTCAACTTAAACCCCCGTTTAAAACCCCCCTTCCCAAACCACCCCAAAACCCAACCCCCAAAAAATCCATCTTCCATTGTGATTCAACTTTTAATTATCCTGCCAATTTTGTTAACCCCTTCCCTCTACATCCTTCTCAATGCCACCAAATTTCTATTTCAAAACATACACCCCAGTCAAATCTACCCTCACGATATGTTTCCCATCCACTGTCATGTCTGTAGTGGGTGGGCGTGGGGGAGGGGAGGACTCAAAGATGACGTATGATGCAAACAAACGTACAGGAATACATATTCCCAGAGCAGAGCCTCAGGATAAGTGAGAGCGGTTGTGGGGGGAGAGGTGATGACTGTGCTTCATAAATGGGTGACTGTGAGGAGGAGGAGGAGGAGGAGGAGGAGGAGGAGGAGGAGTAGGAGGAGGAGGAGGGGAGGGGGTTGGTTAGAAAGCTTACGAGTGAAATGGATCGATAAGGGAAATGAAGGGAAGATTATGTGGAAGGAAGAGGGAAGGGGGAAGAGGAAATGAAATATGAGCAGAGTTAGGAGAGGTATTACTAAGCAGAGACGTGAATCATTTCTGTGAACTAATAATCATTAAGACAAATGAATTCTATGTGTGTATATATAGTATCTATAAATGTACTTGGTTTAAAGCACAAAACCAGGTTTTAAATGGACTTTTTATACTTGAGACAACGTAATATATATATCTCATATATATAATATATATATATATATATATATAGATTATATATATCCACAATTCTGTATGTACAAGTTTAAAATAACCACACAGAGAGAGACGAGAGAGTGGAGAGAGAGGACCTTACAGACATACAGTTCGTTAGGGTTGTTGCCCCAGGCCCCTCAGTGTTGAGGCGCCTCTGAATGTCTACCAGAGAGTGCTAGTACATCTGCCGGTATTCTTTTGCATCTCAATCTTGGATGGTCTGGGATGCAGTTTAGATATTGTCGAGCTTATTCTTAAACACATCTACGTCACTCCTGATATAGTCCTCAGATGAGCTGCAAACGCATTGATAGACGCTGCATTACGATGCTGGTGCGATAGTGGAATTAATGTCCTGTGTGCTTCCTTATTTTTTCTGGTATAGTTTGGGCACTATTAAATCTACCTCGCTTGCTCTGTCTGATATTTTTAGTTCCATGAGATTTTGTTATGCCTTCTATCTGTTCCATGCCGATTATCAGTAGGTTCTCTTCTCCTTTCTAGACTATATAATTTAAGGATGTAGTCTTTCCCAGAAGTCTAGGTGCCTAAACTTCTTCTATTCTAGCTGTAAAGACCTTTGTACACTCTCTATTTGTGCAATATCTTTGAAGTGTGGGTACCATATTCATATTGCAAAATTCAGTGACTACGAAAACTATGTCGTTATAAAGCATAATCATGTGTTTCAGCTTTTTGTTTGAAGTGCCGTAACAAACCATTCCCATTTTCGCTGTACATTTTAGCAACAGAATTGCTATTTGTCATTAGCATAACCATGTCTCCATTCATCATCACAACAAGGGTCTTAATGTCCTTATTGGTGATTGTTCATGATTAGGTCCCCTATATGCATATGGCTTTCCTCTCTGTCTCCATAACTTATGATTCAATTTACAGAGTTAAATACCATCATATTTTCCTCTGCCCAACTCATATACTTGTTAAGGTCTCTTTGTGAGCGTTCCGATCTTCATCACAGTAATTCCTTCTACTTATTCTGTGTCATCAGCGAAATAATCACTACGAATCCTTAACCCACGGAATTACTGTGTTTTCATCCGATTTCTCATCGTTCTGCAATAACTATCTGTTTCGCTGTGTAAAAATTCTTTCACCATCTTCCATACTTATCTACGATATGTGTCTTCTAATTTTCTTCGCCTTAATACATCATGTCTATTTGTCAAAAGCTTTTGCAAAGTCTAGATTAAACCACAACTCTGTGCATGTTCCGCTTTTAATATTTTTGAATATGTTCTCACGGGGACTAACAGTTGGTGTGTAATTTTTCCGGGTACGCAACCGGTTTGTCTATATTAAACAAATTATTTTTTATTAAAGTTTCATACTATTTTTCTGGATTACCCTTTCATACACTTTCATAATTATGTGATGTTGACTACAGGCCTATAATTACTTGCCTTAGTCTGGATCACTTTTGAAAGTAGTGTGAGTAGACGTAATTGTGCTCATCATAATCTTGCCTGTATATACAACTTGTCGTAATAATATGCAAGTGGCTTGCGATAGAATGAAACTACTTCCTTAACAAAATAGCAGGGACTGCATCCGCCTGCAGCAGACCATTTTAATTCATTAATGACTGCCCAATATATACACGCTTCATTAATTTCTATGTCAGCTAAAATATTCACTATTTTCGTCCCTACTTCTAATCATTATCTTCATTATTCTATTATGGGGTGAATTCTCTCTTATATCGTTCTGCCAGATGTTGCAAATTACTTTTTTTATTCGTAATCCTTCAATCTCAGAGGGTGACTATTCTATTCTTCTTTTATTCACTTCTCGCATATGAGTATATAGTTTGGGTTTGCTGATATTTTAATAGGTTTTTTCTTCCCAAGTCACGTTTTCACATGTTCTTTTGATTGTATAATCTTTGTTCTGCATTTTCTATTCTTATTTTTAGTTCTATAACTTTCCAGCATTTTTTTCTTTGCAAAGACCTTTTTTTCCACTTTTTGATTTTCTGTTCAACAAGATCCTTCTGTCTTCTGGTATGCATGAATGATGTTTACTTTTCTTCTCGGTATATTTTTATCCACATTTTCTCAATATTTTAATCATATCTCAGTATTTACCCTTATGTCACAATAACGAAAATTGTTATCCCAATCTTTGTTTAATTCTCAGTTAATTTCTGACCATTTTATATTTTTACTGTAAAGTTGTATTTCCAATCCTTCCACTTTTTCATTTCTTGCTTTATCTCTATTTCACTTGGCCTTGGAATGAACTGATTAATGCTATGACATTATGGTCTGAAATATCGCATTATAAACTTTATCTTAACATGCATTCATCTCGTTCACAAAAATAGGTCTAAAGTATTTTCCTTCTGGTGGCAGGTGATTTATTTGTGAAGTGTATTTCTAGTAGCATATCTAAAGCTTTTCAAATTGCCTCTATCTTCTGCATACTATTACTCTCTTTTTTATATGTATAAGTACAACCACAATCTCCATTTGTTCTTTCCATTATACGCAGAAGTTGAAGTCACCGATAGGAGAATAGTCCAAGTCCTTGTGATTACATATATTACCAAATTTTTCAATTATTAGCCAAAAACTCTTTAGTATTAGGAGGCTATATATTACTATGTCATAATTTTTCAGATTCAAAAATATACCGTATTAGTTCACAGTCGAGTACTATATTCTCATAATTTTTCCGGTTTTTTGTCTTTCCCAATATCGGTTCCCCTGATTCCTCTTTATCTATCTTGATCTATAAGTTTGTAAACCCTTTTATTGATCAGCATTCCAGCTTTGGGAATACCAGGTTTCAATATATTCATTACTTCTATTTTCTTTTCATTTCGGTGTTCGTTCTCATAAGTACTCTATTTTCTGTGAGTTACTCGTAATAAACCCTGCGCATTCATACTTATGATGGTTTGCGTGTTTGCTTCCTCATTGAATAATGGTAGTAATAAGGATTTTCCCATGTCTCTTCTGTTCTGGTATGTTGTTCTTTTTTTCATTTCCAGAATTCTGACATTAAAAAATCCAACTTTTCCATAATATTTGATCTTCCTTCATCATAATATTCATTTTGTGTCTGAATCTGCAATTTTCTCCGTTTCTGCAATATCCTCTTGCATAATATAACAGTTATTATCTCTTGAGTAGAATTTCGGAGCTGATGCTTGAAATTTTTTGCTGTCACCTCTGCATATCTCATTGGTGGTTTGTTTTTTCTCTTTTACCTGATATTCTTGATTTCTCTCTTTATTTGTTCTTCTTATTTTGGATTTTATTACTTGGTTGGTGGTTTATTTATTTGATTATGATTCATGGCTACAGGGTGCATATATTGCATTTTTGTCGAACTTACATCCTTTCCTTCTTTTAGGTTTTTACATATTTTGGATGCAGATCTCTGCAATCATCCCCATAGCCATCTAGGTATGCACATTTACCATATATTTCATAGTTTTGACATACCTTAAGATGTTTGTAGTAACATCTTTCTCCAAATCTGCAATTCCCTCTTTTCAAAAGGTTGCAGAGAGAGAGAGAGAGAGAGAGAGAGAGAGAGAGAGAGAGAGAGAGAGAGAGAGATTAATGATCAGACGTAAGCCAAATTCAAGAGAAAACTCGCGCTACAAACGAATGATTAAGCAATATGCAAATTCCCGAACAGGGCGAGGGGATGACACATGACTGCTTGGAACCAGCAGCCGAACTATGACGGCCATAGTATAATGGCAAATGAGATGGAGGGGGATTCAGCTTAAGATCGAAATCTGAAATTAAACCACGTTCGCCCGTCGAGTGAAAGATGGATAGAATCTAAAATACACATTCTGTGTAAAGGTCTTGAGAGAGAGAGAGAGAGAGAGAGAGAGAGAGAGAGAGAGAGAGAGAGAGAGAGAATCTGAATTACAAATACTGTGAAAAAGTTTAGTAGAAAGAGATAGTCTAAAATACACATACTGTGTTAAGATCTGAGAGAGAGAGAGAGAGAGAGAGAGAGAGAGAGAGGAGAGAGAGAGAGAGACCTTACCTTACAGACCTTACATCTTGTTCGGGTGCCCCAGGTCCTTCAGTGTGAGGCACCTCTAATGTCGTACCAGAGAGTTGCTAGTACATCTTCCGGTATATTTTGCATCTTCCAATCTTGGATAGTCTGGGATGCAGCTTAGATATTTGTCGAGCTTATTCTTAAACACATCTACGCTCACTCCTGATATATTCCTCAGATGAGCTGGCAACGCATTGAATAGACGCTGCATTATCGATGCTGGTGCGTAGTGGATTAATGTCCTGTGTGCTTTCCTTATTTTTCCTGGTATAGTTTTGGGCACCGTAGCGTTCTCTTCTCCTTCTAGACTATATAATTTTAATGATTGTAGTCTTTCCAGTAGTCAAGGTCCTTAACTTCTTCTATTCTAGCTGTAAAGGACCTTTGTACACTCTCTGTTTGTGCAATATCTTTGATAGTGTGGGTACCATATCATATTGCAATATTCAAGTGGACTACGAACATATGTTTTATAAAGCATAATCATGTGTTCAGCTTTTCTTGTTTTGAAGTGCCGTAACAACATTCCCATTTTTGCTTTGCATTTTGCCAAAAGAATTGCTATTTGATCATTGCATAACATGTTCCTATTCATCATCACGCCAAGGTCTTTAACTGCTTCCTTATTTGTGATTGTCTCATTATTAGGTCCCCTATATGCATATAGCTTCCTTCTCTGTCTCCATAATTTATTGATTCAAAATTTATCAGAGTTAAAATCCTATTTACCCTCTGCCCAATCATATACTTTGTTAAGGTCTCTTTGTAGCGCGTTCCTATCTCCATCACAAGTAATTTCTCTACTTATTCTTTCGTCATCGGCGAAACTATTCATACCGAGTCCTTAACATTACTGTCTATGTCTGCAATCATAATAACAAACAGTAATGCAGCTAACACCGTACCTTGTGCACACCGGATATTTACCTTAGCTTCATCCGATTTCTCATCGTTTGCAATAAATATCTGTTTTCTGTTGTGTAAAAAGTTCTTTTAACCATCTTCCTACTTTATCCACTATATTATGTTTTCTAATTTTCTTCGCTAATATATTATGGTCTACCTTGTCAAAAGCTTTTGCAAAGTCTAGATAAACCACATCTATTTCATTTCTGCTTGTCATATTTTTGTATATGTTCTCACGGTGGACTAACAGTTGGGTTGTGTACTTTTTCCGGGTACGAAACCATGTTGTCTATATTAAACAGATTATTTTATTAAATGTTTCATATTTACTTCATTTCCCTTTTATACACTTTCATAATATGTGATGTTAGACTCACAGGCCTATAATTATTTGCCTCTAGTCTGATCCATTTTTGAAAGTAGGGGTAATATATCGTAATTTGTGCTCATCATAAAATCTTGCCTGTATCTATACTTTGTCTTAATAATATTGCAAGTGGCTTTGCATAGAATGAACTACTTTCTTTAACAAAATAGCAGGGACACCATCAGGACCTGCAGCAGCTCCATTTTTAATTTCATTAATAGCCTGCACAATATCAGCTTCATTAATATCTATGACAGCTAAATATTCACCATTTTCGTCCTACTTCTATATCATTATCTTCATTAACAATTCTAGGGGTGAATTCTCTCTTATATCATTCTGCCAATATGTTGCATATTCCTTTTTTTCATTCGTTAATCTTCCTCAATTCTTAGAGGGCTATTTCTATTCTTCTTTTATTCATCTTTTTTGCGTACAAGTATAATAAGGGGTTTGGGGTTTTGCTTGATATTTGTATTAGGGTTTTTCTTCAAATTCCCGTTTTTAATTTTCTTTTGATTGTATAATCTTTTGTTCTGCATTTTCTATCTTACTTTTAGTTTCTATAACTTTACCATGCATCTTTTGCAAGACCTTTTTTCCACTTTCTGATTTTCTGGAACAAGATCTTCGTCTCTTGGTATGCATGATGATGTTTACTTTTCTTCTTTGGTATATATTTATCCACTATTTTCTTTAATATTTTATATAAATATCTCCGTATTTACCCTTATATCATCACTTACGAAAATGTTATCCCAATCTTTGTTTAATTCTTCATTTATTTCTGACCATTTATATTTTTACTGTAGAAGTTGTATTTTCCATATACTTCCCACTTTTTCATTTCTTGCTTATCTCTGTTTTCACTTGCTTGGAATGGACTGTTAATTCTATGACATTATGGTGTGAAATACTCGCATTATAAAACTATTATTCTTTAACATAATTCACCTCGTTCACAAATACTAGGTCTAAAGTATTTTCCTTTTCTTGTTGGCAGGTGATTTATTTGTTGAATGTTGTATTCTAGTAGCATATCTAATAGCTTTTCGAATTGCCTCTATCTTCTGCACTACTATTATTCTCTTTTTTATATGTATAAGTACAAACCACAATCTCCTATTCGTTCTTTCCAGTCTACGAAAGGAAAGTTAAAGAGAGAGAGAGAGAGAGAGAGAGAGAGAGAGAGAGAGAGAGAGAGAGAGAGAGGCAATAAACTTAGGAGCTAAAGACTAAAATTGTATCTTCAATTAGACAAATCTGTTTAAAATAGACGAACAACATATATATATATTAAAATCAGACAAAAAAAAAAAAACTATTTAAAACACACGAACGAAAAAACTTACTTATTCCTAAAATAATTGAGAAAACATCAAGAAACCCAACCCCACCTCCACAAAAAAAAAAAAAAAAATCTCTCACTACTGGAAATCTGAGTGGACCCATCTGTTGGCAGCAGGCGAGGTCACCTAAGTCCACCCCCCCCCCCACCCCCCCCCCCAACCCACCCCCGCAAGATGTCAGACTCCTCGATCAAGTCGGAGGCAATAAAGTCCCGGGGTTTCCTCTGGTGAGCAAGGAATCCTTCCTATAGGAATCCTTCCCAGGATTCCTGGCCAGTCATGGCTATCATAACTTCCATATCCTCTGTATAAACTCGTGAGAGTTGGAAACTCCTGAACAAGATAATATTCACTTGGCGTTTATATATATATATATATATATATATATATATATATATATATATATATATATATATATATATATATATATATATATCCTGAATATTTACGGAAGAGTAGAGTAGTATACAAAAAAAGCCAACATTTCCATAATTAACATTTAAAATTTAAAAGTCCATTTCTCGCTAGGTACGTTATTTTTCATGCTACCGCTCTCGAGACGTTAAGGCCCGTCACATACTATAGTTTCGTCGGTCTGTTTCAAGCAAGCAAAAAAAAAAAATAAATAAATAAAAAAAAATCAAGCAAAACTAAAAAAACAAAAAAAAAAAAAAATAATCCAGGATTTTTTTTTTTAAACTCCTGGAAACCGAGCACTCACAGACTCTGTCCTCAGTCACTCGCTCGCTGCAAATCCCTCACGTCTGGATTTTTATTTATTTTTTTTTTAACAAGGAATGTCGTGAAAGCAAGGTCATTAATCTCCAGACGCTGTAATTCAGAGAGTATCCAACAACGCCGGTGGGATTTAACTCTTTGTGGGACCGTCCACACGAAAAGGTTAAACAAACACACACATACACATACATACATACACACACACACAAACGCGTACACATACGAAGCATTCCAGCAGCTGTTTCCGCCATTATTAGAAACATCCCGTTGTGGCACGGAATGAATCAAGGTTTCTTCCTAAATGGTTACAAATGACCCACAGGAGAGCGTATAAAACTTAGACGCGCCAGAGCGCACGCGCGCTTCCACAGAGGGGGGTGGGGGGAGAGAGAGAGAGAATTATAGCGTTCATAACTCGGAAGTAATTGAGAACAAAGCATTATTCTTTTGTTTTTGCAAGAAAAATGCGCCCGAAGTTTCTAGGGTGCAATCGAGTTTTCTGTACAGCGTTTAATCAAGGCCACCAAAGATAGGTCTATCTTTAACCACGGCCTGGTGGTGGCCTGGCCTATATCGTTGTCAGACGCACGGTTATGACTAACTTTAACCTTAGATAAAAAAAAAACTACAGAGGTTAGAGGGCTGCAATTTGGTATGTTTGATGCTTGGAGGGTGGATGATCAACATGCCAATTTGCAGCCCTCTAGGCTCAGTAGTTTTTAAGATCTAAGGGCGGAGAGAAAAAGTGAGAAAAAAAAAGGTGGGCACAGAAGAAAGTGCAGACGGACGGACAAAGCCGACACAATAGTTTTCTTCTCAGAAAACTAAAACGTGAGTTTGTGAACAAGAATTCTAAATTTAATTCTTCAAAAAATGTATACCAATATTTCCATAATCAGGCTACACTGCCGTGACGAAAAGAAATCATCAGCAATTCTTCCAGAAAAACATATCACTATAACCTCATTTCCAGGCCCTGGAAAAATATCTGAAAGTTCAGAATGGAACGAGAAGACTCCAGTACAGGCATCGAGTCGGCAAATGACTAATTTAGTGTCGAACTTTTGTAGATTCCAGTTATTTTTTAACGGGAATTCGATCGTTCAAGGCTCCCAAGACATCTCGCTGAAAAGGAGGGTGTGGCGCAGCATCTAAAATGGAACAGAAATTCTCTGATTTCGTGAATGAAACTTTCAGATGTTGAATGTCAACTGCGCGCGCGTATATATACGCAGAAATATAGACACTTCTATTTTTAAGAAAAGTACATAAAAACACTTCAAATATCAGTACAGATACAACCGGCGAACCTTATAGAAGCGTCTGTCAACTGAGTATGCGTATATTTACGCAGAAATATAGGCACTTCTTAAAACAACACTTCCAGAATAATATCAATACTTATCCAAATACGATATCAGTAAGTCTGCCAACTGAGTGTGCGTATATTTACGCAGAAATATACCTACTTCTTAAAATAAAACTTCCACAATGATATCAATACTAATGAAAATATATCAGTAAAATCAGAGGATCGCGTATCTCTCAACGCAAGAATGCCGCACGCGAACGCACGCATTTAAGCTCTCTCTCTCTCTCTGCCTCCCAAGGAACCAATGAATGAAAGCCGCGCGTATGGAACAAATTCTTCCGTTGTCGACTGGGCAGGAGAGATGAATCGTTCTCGACGAATCCATAAAAAGGTCAACTTAAAGAGCAAACGTGAAAATTTTAGGCGACGCACACACACACACACACACACACACAGAAAGAAAGAGAGAAGAAGAAGAAGAAGAAAGACGGATTTCACTTCAGGGATCCATACGATGGATTTCATTTAAGGAATCCATGAAATGGAATTCATTAACTAGATCCAAAGGAAGTGATTTACCTTTCACAGATTCAAAAGACATACTGCACTATATGGATACAGAAAGTGGATTTCACTGTATGGATCTAGACGAGGGAATCCATAATGTGGATCTGGAATAGACCCTAGGTTATGGAGAATATAGAGTACCAATGAAAATCTATCCATCATTCCCTTCAAATGGTTTAGTGTTGAAAGGAATTTCATTCCTAGCTCAATAAAGCTAGCAATTATATTCCCAGGCAGCTCCACAATTCAAAATACTATTCCATTATATTTCACCCCATTGTTTATCATTTCAATTCACGAATAATTTCCTTCTGAACTCTTCGTTATATACATTTTCCAAATACACACCGTTTCCAGCCTCACTTTTTTCAAGCTATTTAGGTATATATATATTTCCAGGGTTGCCGATCACATGAATTGCGACGCCAATTTACAGAGTGCAATCAATATTAGTCCCTCAAGCCCAACATGCTTACTTTTCATTTCACGTCTTTAGATACTCCTCCAGGGAAATAACCCCCCCCCCCCCCCCCCCCCCCCCCGCAAATCTCCACTGTTTTCAGACTGAAAAACTTGAGCTTCATAGGCTAACTTGCTTTTCTTTTTTTAGACCTTTTTTTTTAAAAAAAGGTTATGATTCCCTCTTTCTATTTTTATGTTTCTTATAAAACTCTGTCATTCATTCTCTCCGCCACTCCCTTGTCTCTCTCCAGAGACCAACTAATATACAAATATTCAAAGAGGTCTAGCCAGGACTATTGTATTTCATCGAGGCGTGATATTTTTGTGGACACCTTTTCACGTCATTCATGGTTTACATAAGATACCAATTACCCACAAGCAATATAAAATGGGTCAAGTAATTCATGGTAGCCTACATACCTATATCAATTACCCACAAGCAATCTCAGATGGGTCACGGAATTCATGGTAGCCTACATAATATACCAATTACCCACAATCAATCCAAGATGGGTCACGGAATTCATGGTAGCCTGCATAATATACCAATTACCCACAACCAATCCAAGATGGGTCACGGAATTCATGGTAGCCTACATAATATACCAATTACCCACAACCAACCTAGATGGGTCAAGGAATTCATAGTAGTCTTTAAGCCATACCAACTACGATTCTCGACTGATAAGGAAATTGGTTAAATGTGCCAGATCTTGAGAGAGAGAGAGAGAGAGAGAGAGAGAGAGAGAGAGAGAGAGAGAGAGAGAGAGAGAGAGAGAGCAGCAGATTGGTATCATCTTCAGGGAGGGGGAATAACCAGGGACATTAAATGTAATAGTTATTGAAAACAAATGACTGATAGCAGTTGACCTTCTCTCATCAGACAGAATTTCAACACATTTAGCCAATAATGTTAGAATAACTCTGTTGGTTGACCTGTGATGGTCGAGATGCCTCAGGGAACGAAGCTCCGTAGGTCAGAGGTCAAGACTGTAAAATGATAATAATGCAATGGCTACATGAAACTGGGTCATGTTGGAACGTAGGTTGGATTCAATATTGTCTGGCACTGATTTCAGAATTGACTGATTGGTCTATTGAAAGAGAGAGAGAGAGAGAGAGAGAGAGAGAGAGAGAGAGAGAGAGAGAGAGAGAGAGAGAGAGAGAGAACTCTCACCTCCACAAAGAGTATAAAAAGCTGCTTCTAGCAGAAAAAAAAGTACATCAAAAATCTTTTTATTCTTACAATAACAAAAAACCATTTGAATGGATCGGTGTGATACAAGTACCTTTATATGTAAACAAGGTATATTCTCTCTCTCTCTCTCTCTCTCTCTCTCTCTCTCTCTCTCTCTCTCTCTCTCTCTCTCTCTCTTATTTCACGCTTTCTCCATCCACCTTCCATCAACCAACCATATTTTTTAAGTGGGTGACTGGCACATCTAAATACCCTCACTCCTTAGATCCTTGGAAAGTTGCCATCATATGATCGATAAATTATGAGTAAACAACAATCAACTTTTGAACTATAATTGTCGCATCTCTCTCATTCTGAAAGTATTCAAACTAGTTGGCTTCTAATTTCACATAAATCATTTATTCATTACACATATTTCATTGTTCACTTTTTTGTGTGCGAATGTGCGTAAGATTTAACGGTGCGCATTTCATGTTTAGGGTACATACGAGCAGGGTTGATGATTTCTTTTAATTTTTGTAAAAAAATTTAAAAAAAATAAAAAAATCAGTGATTTATTTATTTATTTATTTTATTTTTTATTTATTTTTTTATTTGTTAGATGTTTTTTCAATCCTTTTTTTTTCCTCAAAATGTATTTTATGACAGAATTACCATTGATTTATCTTTTAGGTTTCCAGTTCTGGTCTAAAGTATATGTACTTGCAATTTTTTTATATCAAAATAAATAGATGCAGCACAGTTATGCTCAAGTTTTTATCAACCTCCAAACCATATTTTTCCAATTTGTTTGCTTTCAAATAAAAAAAATGTTAAAAAATTATAAATCATGATTTTTTTATGAAAAAATCAATGATTTAATCACCTGATTAAATCACTTTGATATAATCATTGCCAACCCTGCATACGAGTATATAGTTGACAATACATAAAATATCTCTCTATACTTACATACATACATATACATATATCAAGCAAAGCGACCCAAGGACAAATACCTGAATACAAAAAAAAATATATATATATATTTTATTTTTTATTATTTTCAGGTATGTGTGTATATATATTATATATATATATACTATATATTATATATATATATATATAATTTACGAGGCAACCCAGGAACAAACACCTGAATAAAAAAAAAAAACCACCATAACCCACGACGCAAACATTACCATACTGCTAGCGCCAAATGACCCAGGGATAGACATTCCAAATTTGCTGAGTGCATTTCAAAAAAGCTGTTGCACTACTGGCCCACTCAGGTCCCCCTTGTTTCACTATGGGAAATGGGGAAATCTCCTATCTTCCGGATTCTTAAAAGATTAGACCTGGCCGTCTCTACGGCTTCTGCAAGGTCGAAGGTCTCTCTCTCTCTCTCTCTCTCTCTCTCTCTCTCTGTCGTCCGTTCCTGAGGAATTTCCAAGACGTGATAGAAGAGGATTAACTGAGTAAGACGAGGTAGGGTAATGACTGTAGGGTTTCGTTTATTCTCGGGGGTTTAATATATGCTAGAGAGTTTCCGTGTGAGTGACTGCATACATACACAAATATATATATATATATA
>NC_061107.1:9171962-9174462 GCF_015104395.2 Macrobrachium nipponense
TCTCCTCATGGTACTTCCGTTGCGGCCTCCCCCGTCGGAGGACCCTGCTGCCACCGCCCTAGCGACGAAGGAGCCAAGGAAATTATTGGTCTGTTTTGGGGTCCCAGGGTATTCAGATCTCGTCGAAGGTCATACGGGAAAAAGGTAAGATCCCGAGAAGGTGATTTTAAGCAGATTTAATCTGCCCCACTTTGAAAAAAAAAATAAAGGGCTGCTCCACAACAAAACACGTTTTCCTTTCACTCTTTTCAATGGGAATTACCTAATACTTATTCATTTTTCATCTCTTAAGTGAGAAGGCGCACGAATGCAAACCACCTTATCCACATGAACACTGCCCATCGGCGTATATATATGCTATCACGACCGTTAACTGGTATATCTTACTTATAATTTTTTATATATATCTTGAAAGTACGTTACTTATCTTCCTTATAAAGACTCTCTCTTTGCAAGTACCAGTTCCACTCGTCTTCAATTTTCATCAATTTTCAATCACTAAATCATTCACCATTATGATAATAATCCAAATTGTATATACGGTACATTAACTTCGTGATATACTCATAGGAATGAAGACTTACAATTTTTTTTATTACAAGAGTATTTTTCTTATGCCAGAGCCCTCCCACTATTTGTCGACCTCCACTATGTCGTAATGAGTAAAGTTGTTCGCCTGGAAAACTGCAAGCAAAACACTACTCAAAATACGAGAGGGGGGCAGGGGGGGGAATAGAAAATTATATAAAGTATTTCGCAAAATTGCCGAAATATATAGTTCGGGAGTCTGAGATTTGTTGCAAAGTCGTATACTTGGTCACACACACACACACACGCATACACACACACACACGAGTATTTGTGCACACATATTTGTATATATATATATATATATATATATATATATATATATATATATATATTGCAACCAATAAAATACCACAGTACAACACAAATATTATGTGACAAAAATTCATCATGAAAACAATATAAAAAATTAAACGAATTAAAATTAAATAAACCAAAACCATTAAACATTTGAAAATGCGAAATCACAATACAGTTTGCAGACGAAAAAAAAAAATTAATATATATATGGGATTTAACCAATATTATGAGAAATCATCAAATACAGGATAAAATTCAAAGTATGAATGACGGGTAACCGATTAACGTGGTTCCTTGATCTTCACTGATATGCCAGTCCAAGGACAGACCAAAATAATTTAGTCCTGGCCAGACAGACAGACATAACCAGATGGGACCGAAATGTAAACCAGATCGATGACTTTTAAGAACGACATCTTGATACTGCTTTTTTTTAATTTTCTTTTTTTAAAGATCGAATTTGACCTACATAAATAATGCGAATTGATTATATAACGAACTGAACACAGAACTGGATTAAATGGTTGGTTCATCTTCTGAATAATAATAATAATAATAATAATAATAATAATAATAATAATAATAATAAAATCCTCATAGTAACACGAGTCTTCAAATGGAGAAACAAATCCACAGTTATGTAAATGTATATACATATATTTAAATTTAAAACTTTAAAGATAGCTTTCGGGTATCTCTTCGGTTCCCCTTATCAATCCTTAAAAGTTTTAAATTTAAATATATGTACATTTACGTAACTGAGGATTCCTTTCTCCAATAATAATAATAATAATAATAATGGTAATAATAATAATAACAACTATAATAATGATAATAATAATAAATGTGTAAACTAAAACATACCCCAGAAGGTCAAAATAACTAAAGAACCGCTATTTGAAAAAAAATAATGGTGTCACATTGTAACTTCACGAAACAAAACCAGCCAGCACGGGCTCTTTTTTCCAAAGAAGCCCGTAGACGAAAAAATAAAATAAAATAAAATGAGCCAGACAGTCACATTTTCAGAGGAGTAACTAACTGGGAGTAGCAAAATAAATAAATAAATAAATAAAATAAAAATAAATAAAAATGTAAAATACATAAATATAAAAGAATAAATAAAAATTAAAATAAAAAATAAAAACAGGAGCCAGACAGTAACAAAAATAATAAATAAATAATTAAATATTAATGTAACATAAATAAATATAAAAAAAAATAACAAAAATAAAAACAGGAGCCAGACAGTCACAACTCAAAGGAGTAACTGTGAGTAGAAAAATAATAAAAAATAAACAGCTGCAAGGAGTAACTGGGAGAAGAAAAATAAATAAATAAATAAATAAATAAATAAACCGAGTCAGTCACGCGCAAAGGTGAGCAAGCCAGTCACTTGCTTTGACAAAGGAGTATAACTAGGAGCAAGGTGTGACTGGAAGACAGATTTTTAAGACAGTCAATACCACTTTAACCGGGAAAGTTACACACAGCACCATTTTATTACAGCTTAAGAATCTTATCACCGTTTAAAATACTGCGATATAAGAGTTAAGGCATAAATGGATATTTTATAATGTATGTATTAAGTGAAATGGAGTTCCTATTCACA
>NC_061107.1:9176962-9206962 GCF_015104395.2 Macrobrachium nipponense
ATATCCTCTGGGGGGATGGGAGGGGAAGGGGGGGGAAGTATATAGTGCGTAAGATTCCGGGGAACACGAACACACACACACTCATCAGCCAACGCCCCGCGACAGACTAAGTTCAAAAAGAGCGCGGGAGCGATACCTCAACCGTAGCTCCCTCTTCCTTTCTACTGACTGACTGTTGGCCTAAACCGTAGTCAACCCTGATGCACGAGGGAGGAGGAGGTGGAGGAGGAGGAGGAGGAGGAACAACCGGGGTGGCATGTGGCGATTTTTCCCTTTTCTCTCGTTTTAATTTCCCCTCCCAGACGCCATCATATCTTCGCCACCGGCAGCCTTAACCTGCACGACGTTTAAAACCAACGCTACATTTCCGAAGTGGCTTCGGCTCCGTTCCGTTATCGCTTCGCCGAAAGTAAATAATCGTTCTTTTTTTCTCCCGAAGAAGAAGAAGGTGTGGTAAGCCTGTCAGAAAATCAATGGCTCCTGCTGAGATGACTCCGTCGCCATAGTAACCGACGCCACTCTACCAATCACAGCCCTCGTTACGTGCGCCCTTGGCTGCTTACTCTACGTGAGCATTTTCATACAAAAAAATGAATGTTTGGGAGAGAAAAATAGAATCGGTTTGGCGGAAGAACAACACGAAAAGATCGTTTGAATAACCGAAATGAGACTACTAGAGCTACTCGTTGAGACTAGCCCCGGGGTGGGTACTACCGCTGCTGCTACTGCTGCTGCTGCTGGGTGTTCTAGATACGTATGGATCCCGGGGACAACATAATCTCCACACACACACACATACACACACACGCACGCACACATACACACATGAAGCAGTACGCTGAAAATGGGTGGAACTAACTGGGCGCCTCTCGTCTCAATGATGTAAGCTTCGTTTCATTTCGGATCGTCCGCCGTGCGCGGGCGGTCCCCACACCCGCCGACCACGTGTGTGTTGCGCCGTCGGGGGCCAGGTCTAGACTCTATAGACTCTAGAGAATAAAACCCAAAAGGGTTTGATGATATTATGGTTACGAACTTACGAGAGCGATAATTGGAAATGGTTTTTTGAGACGGAGATGAGTTGCCCCAAAAACTAAAGCAAGAAAACTTGTGGGGAGGGAAAGGGATTATATCTCGCTCAAACAGCTGATCGGCGGTTCTCGGGATGGGAACAGATGAGGGTCGTAGTCTGTTTACATTCGTGAACCACAGAAAGTATACGTACATTAATGTTTCGCTCAAGCTATGAATAACTATCGAATGCATCTTAACAGAATCTGATTAGAGATTTATCGAAGAGGATTTCTAACTTTTATAGGATATTTGGACTAGCTTTAATATACTTTTCTGCATAGACGGTGTAGTCCACTTAGACCTATAGATCTGTTCAACGTAATTTTAGACTATGTGACTTTCATACGATCTAGATTTCCTTGCTGTTAGACGCCCAAAGTATACTAATTTATTTCTCAACAGCTGAACGCGCTGAAGGAACAAGAATTTCCACAGCTGACGGTTAATGAAAGGTTATCAACACAAAAAAATTCTGCGCTATACATTCGCACACTTGAATAAATGAAACCATGTAATTTCATATACTACTATCTGAGAAAATCACTTGACCTTTTATTGTTTAAGTAGAAGCCTTTCAAATAAAGGCGCATATAAAATTATAGTACCTTTATTCAATTTAAACAAAAATTGGTTAATTTGTAAGTCCAGTGCAAACCCTAGACACAGGTTCTGGGTCTGTTAACAACACCCCGTGAGAAACAATACCAATAGTTGCATGCAAAAATTCTATAGCAAGTGAGTTACTTCAGTAACGTGATTCCAATATCCTCAGATTAATCCTGGAACCAGCCACAGCATCTGGCGCGATAATATAATGGCCAGTAGGAGAGGCATAATACCTTTTATTGGGCATCGAATGTGATGAGAATCTTTCTTTTATGTACTTATATTGTACTTGAATATATACACCAATATATATATATATTATATATATATATATATATATATATATATATATATCTATATATATGTATTGGAGAGAGATGGGAGAGAGTATTCATGGGCTTGGCCATAATAAATCATTATAAACATCTACTGGAAAAGACAAAAAAAATTCAACAATGTACTATGCAAACTGGGTCCTTTTCACAAACAACTATTATACATACATACATACATACATATATATATATATATATATATATATATATATATATCAAACTCAAGGAAAAGAAAAACCTATCCAAGCAAGAGAAAATAAATAATTAATAATAATAATAAAAATAGCGAAAAAGTATGATTTTTCTTTGCATCATTCACAAGACGATGTCTGATTTAAAGCCTTACAGTAATCATCGAATTTCTAGAGATGCGGTTGCTGGCCCTACGACCTTTTCTTGACCTCAGCCGGGGCTGGTATACCCATGATAGGCCGGGATCCAGTTATGGACTTCATTACTGTCAGACCAAGTCTCTACCACTGACCTACGAGACAAGCGAGCGGATATTTCCCCTTGAAGTACTTTCAGATGATAAGTGAAAAATGTGCGGATCTATTTAAAATAAATATATAAATAATAGAAAAAAAAACATATATAACTTCCTCAACGATTTCTGATTGCAACCTATAAAAAATAAAAAAAACTCAACCATAAATTCTACCTGGTCAAAGCATTCCCCACCCCCCAAAAAAAACACCATCGAAGTGTCATGCCACATGCGAATAATCCCGCCATACATAACTGCCAACGACCTCTTCGCGTAAGCTCCGAGGACCCCCACAAATGGCACAGCTCACAGGAGCCATTGGGGCAGAGGCATATGCCCACCCACCATCCCATGAACAGCTATACATACTGCAATCTCGGACGAAACATGGCCGCACTAACTGCCGTCTGAAACACGGCTGGCCACTGGCAAAATCCCTCCTGAAGAGAGATAATCCCCTTTGCAATCCCTTTCCGATAACATTACTGAGCGTCTGTCTCTGGTAAACTGTACTACAGAACTCTGGAATTACTGGAGTCCAGACGCTTGCTACTGGTACTCGCCACAGGAGTCAATATTCACAGTGTTATTATGGCTGCGTATAAATTGTATAAATTACATCCTGTTCCCCACCCTGTCCACCTACCCACCCCTTCGTCTCTCTCTCTCTCTCTCTCTCTCTCTCTCTCTCTCTCTCTCTCTCTCTGTTGTTTCGATGACGCGTTAAACATTATGTCCTGATGTCTTCTCGCCATGGCAGCTTTTATGTAGAGAGAGAGAGAGAGAGAGAGAGAGAGAGAGAGAGAGAGAGAGAGAGAGAGAGAGAGAGAGAGTCTCTAAGGAGGAGATTACGTAGACATATGAAGAAATATATATTTGGATATAAATGATCAACCATTGACGTTGATATATGAACATAATGAATAACATTTGTGTTGTTTATCTTCAAAATTCTTCAGAAAGTAATTCAAAATTTTTTCCCGTGCCCACAAAAGGTCAAGTCATCATTTCTCTATTATTTTTCAAAATATGCGATCATTCCTATGACTAGGACAACAATATTTCAAAAAGTGTCAAAAAAATGCAATATGAAAAAAGAAAAGTTAGCGGCAGTCTAAAATGCTTATGAAGAGTTTCAACATTATTCTAAAATCATTCAAATGCGCACTTACAAAGTGCAGTAATTGCCACGCTAAGTTTATGAATTGGACATTCAAGAATATTCCAAAATCTAAATAATAGTTGCCCAGTTTTCCTCTCAAACTTTCATGAAAAACTGAAGATAGAATTTAGGTTCCAAAACTTTGTTATATTCGTTACTCACTTTTTTTTACAGGATATTTATCCGTGGCCCACCGCCCACTGTACTGAACCTGTAAGTTACCTCCAATGGCTGCCTACCCACTGAAGTTCTGTGGTTTTATAAAAACATATCCTCAGATTATGACCCCCTGCATTCAACTACATGGCCCCCAGTTTGGGAACCACTGATCTAGGCCAAAGCACTAGGACCAATGAGGTCATTCAGCGCTGAAACTGAAATTGACGGTAAGTAAAAGGTTCGAAAGGTGTAACAGGAGGAAAACCTCAAAGCAGTTGCAATATGAATCTATTGTTAGGAGAGAGTGGAAGGTAAGATTGAAGGAAGGAAATATGAAAGGAAGTACAGTAAAAGGAATGAAAGGGGCTGCAGCTAGGGACCGAAGGCACGCTGTAAACCGTAAGTAATGCCTACAGTGCACCGCAAAAGGTGCACTGACGGCACTACCACGAAAACAGCGAGAGAGAAAATTGAAGCCCAATGGGAACTTCTGAAGTTAAAGTGGTGATAAAAGAAAAAAAATGCATGAAACTTCTCGTATTCAAGGGTAAAACCATCTGAGAACTTCCCAGAACTTCACTTCAAACTTCGAGTTCTTATGATGGCAGTGACGCACGGGAGAGAGATATGATGCGGTCATTGAATACCCGAGTGAAATGACTTGAAACGTAAGTCAGATGACCCGAAATGACCTGACCTCACGCTTTACTCGGTGGGCTTTTTCATTCTCTTATCTGCCGGCAGGTCTATAAAGTTAAGGTATTCCAAGGAGGAATGACCGACGTCAAAAGACGGATACATGAAGAAATGAAACAAGATACAGAAAAGTAGGGTATAAAAGATATATTCTTATGTATTTCAACGTAAAAAAAATGAAAAATAAAAAACTGTAGGCAGCAATGTACATAGTTTCTTTGACACGTACACACGTATATTTATAAATAATATATATATGTAGGTATATATATATATATATATATATCTATATATAAAATATATACACGTACATATTTACTAGGAGTCAATTTCCAATACACAGCAGAAAATTAATCTACAAAAAACTCAAAAAAGGCAATATTCATATTTCTATCACTGAAGCCACTGAAACGTGAGTGGAAAAAAAAAGAAAGATTCAAATGTCTTTATTATAGGAGCCATTGATACTTGAGTGAAATGAGAGGGTGATATTCAAAAAACTTGTTACATTTGTAACTAATGGAACTAAACTTGCGTGCCATCGAGTCGAGAGATGGCCCCAAAACTAAGCAAGGCCCCGATCTTGATGGGCGGCAGGTCACTCCAGCAAACAAGCAGTAGATATATATATATATATAGATATATTATATATATATATATATATATATATATATATATATAAATACTGCTGTCGAAGTATAGTACTACTATACTAAATTTTAAAGTTAACGCAAATAATACGGCAGTGTGCTTTTATTCTGACTTGCCCTCCCAACCGCCGCGTCCAAAATCAATAGGATTCAGGACGAAGGATATTTCCAGCGTCATGGCTCTGTTGATTTTCAATTTATCACGGTCGGTGGCAATTGTGCCCCCCCCCCCTCTCCCCGTACCCCCAAAACTAGGAAAATACAGACTTGAAAAGCCGAAGTGAAATACAGAGAAGAAATTCGGGCCTGCCTACCTACCCATTCGGGATACGGTAGCAAAAAAAAAAAAAAAAAAAAAAAAAAAAAAAAAAAAAAAACAACAACAACAACAACAACAACAACAACAACAACGGTGGGTGAAATGAAAGTTCGATTTCAACTTGTTCTTACAATATCAACGTCATATTTTATGTAGTTTTGGTGGACGAATGAGCGGCATCTATAAACTACGAATAAAAGAGGGAAAAGCAAAAATTGTGAGTAGAATCAATTAAGGAAAAAACACAGAAACCAAACCACTTCCAAATATCAGACAAGCCAAGTGCCGTGGCTGAATGTCTCGCGGGCCGCGGCTCATACAGCATGACACGCTGTACAGAAAACTCAATTGCGTCTACTTGTTTATTCTTAACTATACACCGCAATTACACAAACTAGCAAAAAAACTGTACCAAAGTTGCAACAAAGGGGATTTGAACACTGAAATCTTAACAAAAATTAACCTAACCAAGCACACATTGACACAAACATCTAACACATTTAACGAGGTGTGATCCGACCTCCGGCTTACTCGGGACGCGTGCAAGATTTTCCCCTCACGCAGAAGTTGTAAGCATTATATATCCTAACTTTTTAACGTCAATTAAAACGTGCTAAAATCTGGGACTAAATAGAGCATTTTTTTCAACGAAAATTAATATAAATGCGTTATATTTTATTATAAATAATTGTTCTGTACTGTTTAACAAGCACATTATTTATTTTTGACATTTTCATGCTAACAGAAAATCATAAATATCCTATCCTAAAATTCCTGTATCTTTAACTCAACGCGAAACACCTTTTTCAGATCTTATTAGGTCTTCCATTGACCTTTCATGACCCCAAACAACAACAAAGTAGTCTATAGGCTTACTCCCCGAGTAAGCAAAAACAAAAACAGTAACGAAACCACATCGCCCAGTTACCTAGACCATAAAGATGCAGCATCCGCTGATGGCTATACGTTGGATGGAAGTAGCGATAACTTCCCCCTGAAGGACCATAATCCCTAGCGACGCCACCTGCTTACCCACTGCCTCCTCCCCCTCCCCCTCCCCCTCCCCTCCGGCCTTGTCAATCATGCCCCATCTGTACTTCCTAGGGAAATTCATTTAAATGCGGGAGTGTATAGTCCTCTGTTCCGTCCAGTTTCTTGATAGAGAGTCAGAATACGGAACGGAGCGACACAAATAATGAAATAATATGATAAGACGAGAAATGATAATTCCCGTATAGGATGTACGATTATCGTAATATAATCAGGTAGCTTTCTCGAGGAAAGGAATTAAAAAATGAAAAGGATAAGTTGTTCCTTGGAGCAAAATAGTCTTCGTTGGAGCATCTTGCACGAAGCTTTATTGAATTATATATATATATATATATATATATATATATATATATAATATATATATATGTAATATATATATAACATATCTCCACAGCTGAAAAATAAGAGGCGGGGTGTAGGTCCTGACCGGTTTCGACTTTATTTCCAAGCCATTGACGAAGGACTGATACGTAGTATTATAGTCACAAATATATATACTACAGAGACAGTCCTGACGAACATACACACAACCGTATGTGATAAATGAATCACGTGTTAAACAAAGCGGTTATCACATATATATATATATATATATATAGTATGTGTTGTGTGCATGTGTGTGTGTGTGTGTTGATACATATGTAGGCACTTTAGTAGGCTACTGGGCGCGAAGAAAATATAGATCCAGCAATAATGAACGGTTATATTTACTATATACAGCGTGTCCGAATGATGCTTGCTTGCAGCTTAAAAAAAAATTAAGGTTTTAAAAAAAAAGAAGCTTAATAATCTTTGAAAGGAGTATATGTGTATATACGTTTTTGTGTGTCTGTGTGTTGTGTGTGTGTGTTGGTGAATGTGTGTGTGTGTGTAAAAAACGTATCTAAGACGACCTTCAAACCCAGCACCACACTCTACAAGACCTGAGGACAAAAAGGTCACGAGCAGCCACCTTCCGGCCGACCTTAATTCAAAATTACGAAGACAGTCCCCCTTCGAACCGAACGAGTTTATTGGCACCTGACCTCGCTGTCGCCGTGCCCCTTTTGCTACCCCCCCCCCCCCCAAGTACACTCCCCCTCCCCCCTCACCATAAACACTGAAACATACAAGTCCACTCAAACTCCAAATGCAGTTTACGAGGGTTTCTCGTTCCGAATAAATACTGGGTGGGGGAAAGATGGCTCTACTAAGGATCCCGGAAGGCTGCAACCGGGAGATATACCTTTGACTTTCCAAATTGCCGAATCTTCCCCCCCCCTTCCCCCTGAGCCTCTCCGGCTGCTTGAAATATTCCCGTGCCATCTGGAGAGATTCCCATCGCACGGAGAGAGAGAGAGAGAGAGAGAGAAGAGAGAGAGAGAGAGAGATAGATCATCATTTGTGTTGCTTCATATTTTATATAAGTATCTGTCAACCTTTCTATTTGTTTATCTAACCTTTGTCCCTATTTGTTTGTTTATCTGTCTTGTTCACCTTTCTATTTGTATGTTTATCTATCCTTGTCAAACCGTTATTTGTCCTTTTTTATTATTTGTTTCAACCGTTTCTATTTGTCTTTTTATTAACTGTAACCTTTTATTTTTCTGTTTTCTTGTCAACCCTTTCTATTTGTCTGTTTATCTATCTTTGTTTAACCTTTCTATTTGTCTTGTTTTCTAACCTTGTCAACCTTTCTATTTGTCCTGTTTTTATAAATTTCTTGTCACCTCACAACCTTTGGTCTGTTAATCCTACTTGTCAAAACCTATTTGTCTTTTATCCTAACTTGTCAACGCCTCTAATTTGTCTTTGTGTTTATCTAACTCGTCAACCTTTCTATTTTTGTCTATTTCTAAGCTCCTCACTTTCTATTACAAAGTCCCTATTAATTTAACTTTCTATTTGTCTTTTCTATTCTTGTAACAACCTTTTATTTGTCTGTTTATCTAACCTGTCAACCTTTCTATTTGTCTGTTTATCTAACTTGTCAACCTTTCTATTTGTCTGTTTATCTAACTCCTCAACCTTCTATTTGTCTGTTTATCTAACTTGTCAACCTTTCTATTTGTCTGTTTATCTATCTTGTCAACCTTTCTATTTGTCTGTTTATCTATCTTGTCAACCTTTCTATTTGTATGTTTATCTATCTTGTCAACCGTTCTATTTGTCCTTTTTATCTATCTTGTCAACCTTTCTATATGACTGTTCATCTAACTCGTCAACCTTTCTATTTGTCTGTCTATCTTGTCAACCCTTCTATTTGTCTGTTTATCTATCTTGTCAACCTTTCTATTTGTCTGTTTACCTATCTTGTCAACCTTTCTATTTGTCTGTTTATCTTGTCAACCTTTCTATTTGTCTGTTTATCTATCTTGTCAACCTTTCTATTTGTCTGTTTATTCTATTTGTCAACCTTTTTCTATTTTGTCTGTTTTACTCACAAATGTCAACCTTTCTATTTGTCTTTGTTATTTATACTTGTCAACCTTTTCTATTTGTCTGTTTATTTATCTAACTCATTTAACCTTCTTTATTTGTCTATTTATCTAACTCCTCAACTTTCTATTAGTCTGTTTATCTAACTTGTCAACCTTTCTATTTGTCTGTTTATCTATCTTGTCAACCTTTTATTTGTTTATCTAACCTGTCAACCTTTCTAATTGTCTGTTTATCTAACTTGTCAACCTTTCTATTTGTCTGTTTATCTAACTCCTCAACCTTTCTATTTGTCTGTTTATCTAACTTGTCAACCTTTCTATTTGTCTGTTTATCTTGTCAACCCTTCTATTTGTCTGTTTATCTTGTCAACCCTTCTATTTGTCTGTTTATCTTGTCAACCTTCTATTTTATTTGTCTGTTTATTCTTATCTTTGTCACCCTTCTATTTGTAGTCTGTTTTATCTATCTTGTCAAACCTTTCTATTTGTCTGTTTATCTATCTTGTCAACCTTTCTATTTGTCTGTTTATCTATCTTGTCAACCTTTCTATTTGTCTGTTTATCTATCTTGTCAACCTTTCTATTTGTCTGTTTATCTAACTTGTCAACCTTTCTATTTGTCTGTTTATCTATCTTGTCAACCTGTCTATTTGTCTGTTTATCTAACCTGTCAACCTTTCTATTTGTCTGTTTATCTAACTTGTCAACCTTTCTATTTGTCTGTTTATTTAACTCGTCAACCTTTCTATTCTTTGTCTGTTTATTCTATCTTGGTCAACCTTTCTCGTTTGGTCTGTTATATCTATCTTGTCAACCTTTTCAATTTTTCTGATATCTAGTCTGTCAACCTTTCTAATTTGTCTTTTTTGATCTAACTCTATTTAGTCTATATCTATATCTTGTACCTGTCTATTTGTCTGTTATCTAACCTGCAACCTTTCTATTTGTCGTTTATCTAATTGTCACCTTTTTATCTGTTTTATTTAATCGTAAACCTTTCTAATTTGTCGTTTATCTAACTTGTCAACCTTTCTATTTGTTCTGTTTATCTATCTGTTTATTTCTATTTGTCGTTTATCTACTTGTCCAACCTTTCTATTTGTCTGTTTATCTAATCTTGTCAAACCTCTTCGTCCTATCTATCTTGTCAACCTTTCTATTTGTCTGTTTATCTACACTATATATATATATATATATATATATATATTATATATATATTACATACATATGTATGTATGTATGTATGTATGTATGTATGTATATATATATATATATATATATATATATATATATATATATATATATATATATATATATATAAACACAATAGATATAACTGCGTACCTACATCTATTAACTTATCGAACTGTAATATTTTTCTAACAATTATTATTCATCCTTTCTCTCTAAATCATTCCTACTTTCTGTATAGTTTTGTTTGTTTGGAAGGTATTTTTACGTTGCCTGGAACCAGTGGTTATTCAGCAACGGGATCAACGGTTTTACGTGACTTCCGAACCACGTCGAGAGTGAACTTCTATCACCAGAAATACACATCTCTCACTCCTCAGTGGAATGGCCGAGAATAGAACTCGCGACCACCGAGGTGGGACGCCAACACCATACCAACCGCGCCACTGAGGCGCGTTCTTTCTGTATCGTAAGCAATAGCACAAATAAAAATAAAAACCCTCTATCATCCCTCTCTTCAAAAAATAAATAAATATATAAATAAAATTCCAACATCAATAGATCTGCAACAAAGCGCCCGCTGCCTCGTCGCTGATCAACTTCATCAACTTTGTCAACTTTGTCCATTAAAATGATCTGCCAATAGTTTTCAGATTCACCGCGAGATGGAACCGCTGCTCTCGTCAGCTGTCATCGGCGGATTCATAACAATTACTTTCTATAACATCCTTGGGCGCGTTGGAGCAATGATTATTATTATCTCTAATACGCGGAGCTCGAATGAGGATGGGTTCGCGTGGACTCTCTCTCTCTCTCTCTCTCTCTCTCTCTCTCTCTCTCTCTCTCTCTCTCTCTCTCTCTCTCTGTGTATATATGTAGAATGAAACTGTGTTTTTTCATTCTTGGATTACTGCTGTGTCGATGTCAACAGCACGCCACAATCTTGAATTTCTGTGTAACATTATGAATATTTTCGTTTATTTTACATACAAAAAAAATCTTCTGCAATTACAATTTATCCTATGGACCGAAAACATCCTCCATCGCCATCGTCCTTACTCTAAATAATACTAATTTCAAACCTTAGTGCCTAAGTCTTTGGCGTTATGTAACAATTAGTTTCACTGATAATCGACATCCACTGTCATTTAGTGGCTTACTATAGTAGATTCACATCACCCTTACGACGCTCCTTACTGGCTGTTGATAAGCCAATCACGGTGCTGGAAACTCCCTGTTTCTCTCTCGAGAGTTCACAAAGGCAGGAAGTAAGTTCCACCTCTCCTGATGGAGGTGGAACATACATCCTGCAGATCTGGTTCTCCATTACCATTATTATAATATTATCATTAATATTATCTCTCTTTCCTCATCTCTCTCTCTCTCTTTGCTCCTCACACTTTTATCTCCCTCTCTTCATCTCCCTTCGCTTCTCTTATCTCTTTCTTCTTCCCTCAATCCCCAGAATATTCAAGCAGATATAAACTCCTCCTCCTCCTCTGAGCTGAAGGCTGAGGTTAGTCTTGGGGTGGGAAAATACGTAAAGGTAGGAGGGTAAAATAAAGAGAGGATGGTAAAATAAAGGAAGGAAGGTACAAATAAAGAGAGGAAGGTAATAATAAAGAGAGGAGGTTAAAAATAAAGAGAGGAGTGTAAAACTAAAGAGAGGAAGGTAAAAATAAAGTGAGAATGAAATAAGGGGCAGAAATAAAAAGAGGGAGGGGCAGGGTGGTTGGGGGATGGTTAGTGAGGACCACAGAAATTGGGGGAAGGCGGAGAGATAAGAAGGAGAGAGGATGAAGGAAAAAGGAAAAAGGGGGAGGGGGGAAGGGTAGGGGTGAGGGAATGATGAAGGGGGGACGGGAAGGGGAGGAGGGGAGATACAGAGGCTAGTCCCGAACGCTCTTAAAATTGCTTGCCTTAATTAAACTTCCTTCTTGGGGAGACAGCGGTTGGGGTGGAGGGGCCGGGGGGGGGGGGGGGAGGGGCCGAGAGAGAGAGAGAGAAGAGAGAGATGGAGGTCGAAATGATTTTGGTCGCCGCAACTGAGAAACTATTTTCAAAAGTGACGTGGGGTCTTCCACTGCAGAGCTTTTCTCAAAGAGAGAGAGAGAGAGAGAGAGAGAGAGAGAGAGAGAGAGAGATTAAAAATATTGCTACATAATGAAAACCAAATAGCCAACTCAAGGTCAGTATGAATTCGATTTTTTTGGTTTTAGGGTGAATATAGTTTAGATTTTTCAAGATGAAAATAGTAATATGTCTCAAGGTATATAAAAAAAATAAAAAAAAATAATAATTTTCTCAGGTAAAAAAAAAATAATTTCTCAAGGTAAAAAGCTTTTTTTAATTTCTCAAGTTAATCTCAAGGTAAAAAGCTTTTTTAATTTCTCAAGTTAAAAAAATAATAATTTCTCAACTTTTTTTTAATTTCTCAAGGTAAAAAAATAATACTTTCTCAAGTAAAAGTTTTTATTATATCTCAAGGTAAAAAAAATAATACTTTCTCAAGGTAAAAGAAAAGTTTTTTCTTAATTTCTCAAGGTAAAAAAAATAATTTCTCAAGGTAAAAGTTTTTTCTTAATTTCTCAAGTTAAAAAAAAATACTAATTTCTCAAGGTAAAAGTTTTTTTCTTAATTTCTCAAGTTAAAAAAAATACTAATTTCTGAAGGTAAAAAATACTACCAATTTCTCAAGGTAAAAGCTTTTTATTATTTCTCAAGGTAAAAACAATCATAATAAATTTCTGAAGGTAAAATTGTTATATTTTTAATTAATCAAGGGAAAAAAATTTAATTTCTCTAAGTGAAAAAACGTACATTTCTCAAGGTAAAATATATTAATATATAATATACATATATATATAGATATATATATATATCTATATATATATATATAATAATATATATAACATAACTGTAAATATTTTTTTAAAATTCTGTAATATACAGAGTAACCAGATGAAAGAAGACAAAGTCATTTCCGACGGGTTGAAACAATTATCACTAATAAATAAGTTAACATAGATCTTATTTACCTTTTCCTCGGCTTCCTCGGCGCGGGCTTCGGCTCCACCACCCGCTGCTCCAATTCCGCCAACTGCAACAGAAATAAATGTATAAGTGTCAGTCTATCTATCTATCTATCTATCTATCTATCTATCTATCTATTATTATTATTATTATTATTTTATTATTATTATTATTATTATTATTATTATTATTATTATTAATTATTATCATTTATTATTATTATTATTATTATTATTGTTATTATTATTATTTTATCATAATTAGTATTTATTATTATTACTACTACTATTATTCTATTGTTGTTATTATTATTATTATTATTATTATTATTATTATTATTATTATTATTGTTAATTTTCATTTTTCTTATTACTATTATTATTATAATTTCTATCATTATTAGTATTTATTATTATCAATATTATTATAATCATATCTTTTTATTATTTTTTTATTATAATCAATTATTATTATTTGTTGTTGTTATTATTATAATATATATATTTTCATTATTATTTTTATTATAATCATTATCATTATTACTATTGGTTGTGTTATTATTATTATTATTATTATTATTATTATTATTATTATTATTATTATCGCGAAAATACAGTAAAAAACACTTATAAAAGAAAACAAATTAGTAAATGAATAAATCAACAGAAGAATATGCAGGTAAATATTAACATTACTAAACTTGCAACACACCCCAGACATCTGGAGGGGTGCACTGTAAGCATTACGGAAGGCTGTTTTTAGCATCTCATCGACCCCTAACTGCACCCAATTCTTTTTTCTAAAACACCATTGAGGCTAGAGGGCTGCAAATTGGTATGTTGATCATCCACCCTCCAATCATCAGACATACCAAATTGCAGCCCTCTAGCCTCAGTAGGTTTAATTTAATTCAAGGTTAAAGTTAGCCACGATCGTGCGTCTGGCAACGATAAAGGACAGGCATGGGCCGCAGCTCATACAGCATTCTGCCGAGACCACCTGCGGTCTTGATTAAATGCTGTACAGAAAACTCCGTTTCTTCTGCGCATCGTTTACTCGTTAAACAAGTCAATGATCACCCCCCTCGATATAATGTCAGCCATCTTGGAGGCCATTTTTTCCAATCAGCCAGTGATCACCTGAATTACCTAGAAAGTCTGTGAGTACTAGTGACATCCTCAGGGGCTGTACAAGTCGCCTAAATCACCTTCTCACAATCCCAAAACTGCCAATTCCCCAGAATTCCAGACCTGTCTCCAGATATCCAATGGGGCGAATTATTGGATAGTAATGTTTTCTCTCTTAACCTCTCCTATCCTTCATCAAAGCTCTACGATAGTTTCTATGGTAACTGCACGAAGATGAGTTTACCCTCGACTCTCCAGCTGAGGGGTGAATGAGGCAGTGACCAATCTCTTATTTTTCTCAAAGTACCTCTTCAAAATAGTACGAAATATGGCCTCCTGGAGTGTTTATATAGAAGAGGGTCAAGCAGTAAATTTCTGTTCATCTATTTAAGCATTAGTTGTTCATTGGGAAATATCATGTGGTTTTTTTTTCAGGTGACAATAGAGATGATAACAATTCACAGGAGCATGCTAATGACATTACACTGTGCTTTGTGAGTACTGGACATTAGTTGGAGTGTGAAGTATATAATATGTTTACATAGTTCAGCGGAGATTATCTTAACCTGTATGTATGTGTATACACACATACATACACACACATATATATATGTATTGGGTGTGTGTGTGTATGTATGTATCTGTATGTGTATTATAAATTAAACCTAACTAAAACAGAGGTCATATAATATATATATATATATATATATATATATATATATATATATATATATATATATATATACTACGTATATATGTGCGTATATATATATATATATATATATATATATATATATATATATATATATATACACATACGTATATATGTGCGTATATATATATATTATATATATATATATATATATATATATAATACATATGTATATATAGCTATGTATGTATGTATATGTGTGTGTGTATTATAAAATGAAACCTAACTAAAACAGAGTGCATATAACACTCTCTCTCTCTTTCTCTCTTCTGGGGGCGGGGGGGCGGAAGCGGGGGCCGTGGGGGGAGGGAAGGGGCGGGGTGGAAGTATACAAATGGAATTCCCCCTTTAAAATTCATCAAGGGAAAAACCGTATTAACTTAAGCATTTCAGAGAATTAGCTGCATATTTGCTAATGCTTTTGACCTGGCTCAGAGAGAGAGAGAGAGAGAGAGAGAGAGAGAGAGAGAGAGAGAGAGAGAGAGAGAAAGAGAGAGAGAGACTTCACCCAAATGGTATAAGAGAGAAACTAATGATTTAAATCTTTCGGTATATAGACGACATTAAATCAGAGAGAGAGAGAGAGAGAGAGAGAGAGAGAGACTTAAACCAAATGGTATATAGGAAAAACAAATGAGTTTTAATCTTTCGATATATGGACGACATAAAATCAGACTTAACCCAAATGGTATATAGGAGAAACTAATGAGTTTTAATCTTTCGGTATATGGACGACATAAAATCAGAGAGAGACCTTACCTTACAGACCTTACATCTTGTTCAGGTTGCCCCAGGACCCTCAGTGTGAGGCACCACTAATGTCTACCAGAGAGTTGCTAGTACATCTTCCGGTATATTTTGCATCTTCCAATCTTGGATGGTCTGAGATGCAGCTTAGATATTTGTCGAGCTTATTCTTAAACACATCTACGCTCACTCCTGATATATTCCTCAGATGAGTTGGCAATGCATTGAATAGACGCTGCATTATCGATGCTTGTGCGAAGAGGATTAATATCCTGTGTGCTTTCCTTATTTTTCCCGGTATAGTTTTGGGCACTATTAATCTACCTCTGCTTGCTCTTTCTGATATTTTTAGCTCCATGATGTTTTCGGCAATTTCTTCTATCTGTTTCCATGCCTGAATTATCATGTAGCGTTCTCTTCTCCTTTCTACACTATATAATTTTAAGGATTGTAGTCTTTCCCAGTAGTCAAGGTCCTTAACTTCTTCTATTCTAGCTGTAAAGGACCTTTGTAAACTCTCTATTTGTGCAATATCCTTTTGATAGTGTGGGTACCATATCATATTGCAATATTCAAGTGGACTACGAACATATGTTTTATAAAGCATAATCATGTGTTCAGCTTTTCTTGTTTTGAAGTGCCGTAACAACATTCCCATTTTTGCTTTACATTTTGCCAATAGAATTGCTATTTGATTGTTGCATAACATGTTCCTATTCATCATCACACCAAGGTCTTTAACTGCTGCCTTATTTGTGATTGTCTCATTATTAGGTCCCCTATATGCATATAGCTTTCCTTCTCTGTCTCCATAATTTATTGATTTAAATTTATCAGAGTTAAATACCATCCTATTTACCTCTGCCCAATCATATACTTTGTTAAGGTCTCTTTGTAGCGCGTTCCTATCTTCATCACAAGTAATTTCTCTACTTATTCTTGTGTCATCAGCGAAACTACTCACTACCGAGTCCTTAACATTACTGTCTATGTCTGCAATCATAATAACAATCAGTAATGCAGCTAACCTTGTGGCACACCGGATATTACCTTAGCTTCATACGATTTCTCATCGTTTGCAATAACTATCTGTTTTCTGTTGTGCAAAAATTCTTTTAACCATCTTCCTACTTTATCCACTATATTATGTTTTCTCATTTTCTTCGATAATATATTATGGTCTACCTTGTCAAAAGCTTTTGCAAAGTCTAGATAAACCACATCTGTTTCATTTCCGCTTTTCATATTTTTGTATATGTTCTCACGGTTTAATATAGGACAACCGTGTTGTCCTATATTAAATAAATTATTTTTATTAAATGTTTCATAATATTTTTCTTCATTACCCTTTCATACACTTTCATAATATGTGATGTTAGACTCACAGGTCTATAATTACTTGCCTCTAGTCTTGATCCACTTTTGAAAGTAGGGGTAATATATGCTAGTTTGTGCTCATCATAAATTTTGCCTGTATCTACACTTTGTCTTAATAATATTGCTAGTGGCTTTGCCATAGAATGAACTACTTTCTTTAACAAAATAGCAGGGACACCATCAGGCCCTGCAGCAGCTCCATTTTTAATTTCATTAAGCCTGCACAATATCAGCTTCATTAATATCTATGCCTGCTAGATATTCACTATTTTCGTCCCTTACTTCTATATCATTATCTTCATTATCAATTCTAGGACTGAATTCTCTCTTATATCGTTCTGCCAATATGTTGCATATTTCCTTTTTTTCATTCATTAATCTCCCTTCAATTCTTAGAGGGCCTATTTCTATTCTTCTTTTATTCATCTTTTTCGAATAAGACTATAATAGTTTGGGGTTTTGCTTGATATTTACTAGGGTTTTTTCTTCCAAGTTCCGTTTTTCATTTTCTTTTGATTGTATGATCTTTTGTTCTGCATTTTCTATCTTACTTTTTAGTTCTATAACTTTCCATGCATTTTTTTCTTTTGCAAGACCTTTTTTCCACTTTCTGATTTTCTGGAACAATATCCTTCTGTCTCTTGGTATGCTTGACTGATGTTTACTTTTCTTCTTCGGTATATATTTATTCACTATTTTCTCTAATATTATATATAATAATATTTACCCTTATGTCATCACTCACGAAAATGTTATCCCAATGTTTGTTTAATTTTTCATTTATTTCTGACCATTTTATATTTTTACTGTAGAAGTTGTATTTTCCATATCCTTCCGACTTTTTCATTTCTTGCTTATCTCTGTTTTCACTTGCTTTGGAATGGACTGTTAATTCTATGACATTATGGTCTGAAATACTCACCTTATAAAAAACTATTATTTCTTTAACATAATTAATCTCGTTCACAAATACTTAGGGTCTAAAGTATTTTCCTTTCATTGTTGGCAGGTGATTTATTTGTTGAATGTTGTATTCTAGTAGCATATCTAATAGCTTTTCGAATTGCCTCTTATCTTCTGCACTACTATTATTCTCTTTTTTATATGTATAAATACAACCACAATCTCCTATTCGTTCTTTCCAGTCTATGAAAGGAAAGTTAAAGTCTCCGGAAAGGAGAATAGTCCAGTCCTTGTGATTTTTACATATATTATCCAATTTTTCTATTATTATGTCAAACTCTTTAGTATTAGGGGGTCTATATATTACTATGTTCATTAATTTTTCAGATTCAAATTCTACCGTTATTAGTTCACATTCTGAGTTACTATATTTCTCATATATTTTTCCTTGTTTTTTGTCTTTCCCATATATTGTGGTTCCCCCTTGATTCCTTTTTTTTCATTCTGATCTATAAGTTTGGAACCCTTTTATTTGATCGTCATTCCCAGTCTCCTGGGAATACCAGGTTTCACTTATATTCATTATATCTATTTTCTTTTCAATTTGGGTTAGTTCTTTTAAGTACTCTATTTTTCTTTTTGAGTTACTCGTAACTAAACCCTGCGCATTCATCACTATGATGGTTTGCGTGTTTTCTCCTTCATTTAATATGGGTAATAATAAGTATTTTCCCATGTGTCTATCCTGTTCTGATATGTTGTTCTTTTCTTCATTTCCAGAAATTCTGACATTAAAAAATCCAACTTTTCCATAATATTTGATCTTCCTTCATCATAATTATTCATTTTGTGTCTGAATGTGCAATTTTCTCCGTATCTGAAATATCCTCTTGCATCATGAATACAGTTCTTATCTCTTGAGCTGTATCTTGGAGCTGATGCTTGGAAATATTTTGCTGACACACCATATCGCGGTGATGGCTTGCTTTTTTCCTTCACCTGATATTCTTTGTTCCTCTCTTTATTTGTTTCTTTCTTATTTTGGATTTTATTACTTCATTGATAATTTATTTGATTTTGATTCATGGCTACAGGGTGCATATATCTACATTTTTTGTCGAACTTACATCCTTTTCCTTCTTTTAGGTTTTTGCATATTTTTGGATGTAGATTTCTGCAATCATCCTCATAGCCTAGGTATGCACAATTACCATAGATTTCATAGTTGTGACATACCTTGGGATGTTTGTAGTAACATCTTTCTCCGAATCTGCAATTCCCTCTTTTCAAAAGGTTGCAGACTTTGTCTTTCTTGTCTATTTTTTCCTCTTTCCCATCAGTGTGCAGATCTGGATAGAGCCTCTTCGGGATTTTCTTTTGTGTTGTCATGTCATAATTTATTTCTTCGTATGTATGCTGCTTGATTGCCTCATATGTAGTATCAATGAGTATCTCTGCATCCATACTTTTATCTTTCTTTGTTTTCCTTATTTTTTTCCTGTCATTTCAGTTTTGTTTACTTCTCTTCCGATTTCCTCTTCTTCTTCTTCTTCCTATTCCTCTTCTTCTTCATCCTCAACTATTTGTACTTTCAGGCTTGATTTAATAACATTGTCTATCCATGATAGATATATTGAGCAAAATATTCTAGTATCCTTTCTCATATCCTGCATTACTTCAGCACATTGAGGATGCGTCGGAATGTTGCATGCAGAGCATTTTCTGATCAGGTTTTGTGGATTAACTATGCTATACCACACCTTACACAGTTTGCATGCTTTTGGCATTCTTTTTCCTATTGCATCAATTAGGATATTCACAAGAGAGAGAGAGAGAGAGAGAGAGAGAGAGAGAGAGAGAGAGAGAGAGAGAGAGAGAGAGAGAGAGATCCATTATCCAGCAATTCCCCAAAGTTCGAGAGGGAATCAGATGTCAGCCGGAACTTGGGTTCTCAGGTGAATCTTCAGCGGAGATTTATAATTATGCAGTTTCTAATTAGACTTTGGCCCAAGAGCTGCCTCCTCCTCCTTCTTCCCCTCAATCGATTGTAGTACGACTGCAATATGTTAATGAACGGGACAAGTGTTAGAATGGGGTGGATTATCTGCAACTATTCTTAAGTCATGCCTGCAGTGCACCGCGTGAGCTGCACCGACGGTGCTAGACCCCCCCGAGATATAATAATTTCTCGAAAAATTGAACATAAAAAAACTAAAACAAACATTCACCCACACTGACCAAAAAAACTACAATTATACAAACACACACACACACACATGACAAAGTCATATCTCCAAATTTTGAAGCTGTTAGAATGTGTCGTATCGTTTTTTGCAAAAAAAAAGAAAAAAAAAAAAAAAAAAAAGACAAGTCATATCCCCAAATTTTGAAGCTGTTAGAAGTGTCATATTGTTTTTTGAAAAAAAGAAAAGAAAAGAAAAAAAGTCATATCCCCCCAAAATTTTCTAAGCTGTTAAGAATGTGTCTATATCGTTTTTTGAAAAAAAAATTACAAGTTGTATCACAAATTTTGAAGCTGTTAGAACGTGTCATATCGTTATTTGCAAAACAAAAAAGAAGAAAAGAAGAAGAAGAAAAAGAAGAAGAAGAAAAAGAAGAAGAAGAAAAGAAGAAGAAGAAGAAGAAGAAGAAGAGCCGATATCGAAAAAACCCGGAGGAATTATAATGTCAGCGCTAAAAATATTCCGGATATGATGCGATTATGCAAATGCCACCGCTCCCTTGCGAACGCGCACGCGCGCACGCGCAGTGGCACGATACCAGTTTAAATTTCAAAGAGCGCATTTCCAGTATTTTAAGGACAGTTTTATCTTCCCGGGCTTCCTGATAATCTCTGCTGGGATTACGTAATTCCCTTGCAACCAGTCAGCCCTTTGCAGCCTGTAGGTGTTACTTAAAAGGGTCTTGGCGGCGTCCCTTAGGCCACTAGCTGTAACCCCTTCTATTTCTTTATTTGGTAATATACCTCCACTCACGTTCTCTTTCTCCCATCTTCCTTTCCACCGTCTCCCGTCTCTTGTCTCAACATCGCAGGCCCCAGCACTTGGCCTAAATTTTATATTCCAATTCCAGGCAGGAATACCGAATTCCAGAAAAAGTCTCCGTTGAGTAAAGGGTGTTAAAATGTCATTAAAATCGTGGCGTACTGAAATCTGAACAACCTTTTAAATAATTGCTTCATTTAAAATGTTTATAAACTAACGTATTACATTGTATCATCAATATAATCATTGACTTCTGATTCGTAAAAAGTCAAAATAAAACATTCACCGACTTTATAACTGTTTCACGGTCGTGTTGACAAGCACAAACATTGCAAACTGGGCAACTCCGAACCTTTCAGTCATAATTGGACCGGAACATCATAAAATAAATAGTTTTTGGGGCAAAGTGATTCTGTAAATTAATGATGGGGGCGAAATAAAGAGCTCTAAAATGCTGTCTGGTATTTAATTTACTCTCTATATTTTATATATATATATATATATATATATATATATATATATATATATATATATATACATACACACACCACATATATATATATATATATATATATATATATATATATATATATATATATATATATATATATATATATATATATATATATATACACACACACACATACATACACACATATATATATATATATATATATATATATATATATATATATATATATATATATATATATAATATGAATCCACTAAACTTTTACCGTGCCTCGTCAATCTCAGGTAAATAAACACCGATACTACGATCCCACCCTGACACTTAAACCTATCAATCAATACGTCCTTGACGGATTAATAATTATAAATATGAATCCCATCGAGGTTGAAGATTTCTCTCATCCTTAGTCTCCCCCAAGATCAACCAAAGTTTCGACCTTCAGTTTAGGTTAGTAATTCACCCTTCTATTATTCAAATTCGTCCACAAATGATGTTATACTACTGTCGTTGATTCATCTACGACAAAGACGAGGAGATTCATCTCCGAAAAAGACGAGGAGATAAACGCATAGGCAGTCGCTTACTGGACAGACGCAAGTTAGGTCATCAACGGGAATCACCTGACACGGACACCCACTGAATAAAGTAGGTCAGACTGGCGCGGTTCGCTCTGCAATCGATATGTTGACAGGCAGATAGCAAAACGAGGGATTTAGCGAAATGCCTCGAATTGGTAGATAGCGACAAGCATTCAGGGACTCCCTCCCCAGGGGCTTGCACTAATCACGGCGAAAAGTGACTCACCTATTATATATTGTTTCGCCGTGTTTTTAGTAATAGCCTGGGGGATCAGACATCCATAAGTGCATCTCTCTACCTCCTGAAATTTCAGGCTGTTCGTGAAATGCCTGGTTTCGATATCTGCCTGTAACAGATAAACGCTGTAAATAATGAACTTTCTCTACTGTATAGATAAAAAAAAAATTGCAATCGTATTTGCTAGACAGTTTCTTTAGCAGCTGATGTTGATGCTGTTGGCTGAGGTAAGCGAGCGTTTTCTTATCTTGTCAGTTTAATACCGAAATTATTTATTTATTTATTTATTTATTCATCTGTTTTCCTGATAATTCATCTCTTTTCGTATTAGCCATTAACTTCTGTTACGTCGAATGGACACCACATTCTGCGGGTTCTTCTTTTGAACAGTAATAGTACCGACATCGATATTATTTGATTAATTAATATAACAATAACAATTGTTTAAAAATCTTCATAGTAGCACGAGTCTTCGAATGGAGAAACAAATCCACAATTATGTAAATGTACATATATTTAAATTTAAAACTGCAAGGATAGCTTTCGGGAATCTGTTCGGTTCCCCTGATCAAATTAAATTTAAATATATGTACATTTACATAACTGTGGATTTGTTTCTCCGATAATATTAGTCCTTGTACAAGTATTTTCTCTCCTATTCTACAGCGTAAACCATAATAACTACTAGAATATAAGACTTTCAATAAAAATACAAAGATCTACCTAATACAGGAGTCAGGTCTGTTTTAACATAACGCAAGAGACTCGGGCATCAATGCTGGAAGCCTTTCCAGAAATGTTTCCATAACAACACTTCGCTGGATGCGTGGAAAGGTCAGTCCTTGACCTCTGGGAGGTCATGGCTCTATATTTCATAAAAGGCTTTCCTTAACATTGTTATTTTAACCCAGCAGATATGAAGACAAAAATAATCAGGCAATTTAGATCAGGATAAAAATGATTCACACAGTAAAAGAGGCAAATAATTGTTACTTTTCAGAGCCAAAGAAAAATAGAAAAACAGTGATAACAACTGAATAGTAATTTTTTTTAAAAAATGCTTTGAAATAAGAAAAACACACTAAGAATTCGGTACAAAAACAAAATAGTAAAAATACTTAGAAAAAATGCTTTGAAATTAAGGAAACTAGGAATTCGGAAAAAAGGCAATACTAATTAAAGAAAATGCTTTGAAATGAAGAAAACCAGGAATTCGGTACAAAAAAAGCAATAATAAACAAAATGCTTTGAAATGAAGAAAACCAGGAATTCGGTACAAAAAAGGCAATAATAAAAAATACTTTGAAATGAAGGATACAGGAATTCGGTACATAAAAAATACAGTAATCATAATTCAACAAAACGCTTCGAAAAAAAAATCTAGGAATTCGGTACAAAAACAAAATAGAAAAAATACTTAACCAAAACCAAAATGCTTTGAAATTAAGTAAACTAGGAATTTGGTAAAAGAAAGTAGTTATAATAATTAGACAAAGTGCTTTGAAATTAAGTAAACCAGGAATTCGGTACAAAAAACTAGTAATAATACTTAAAACAAAATTCTTTGAAAAAAAAAAAAAGGAATTCGGGTGCAAAAAACCAAAATATAGTGATAACAATTAAAAACATGCTAAAAAAAAAAAAAAAAAAAAAAAAAAAAAACAAAAAAAAAAAAAAAAAAAAAAAAAAAAAAAAAGAATTCGGTACGAAAAAAAAAGAAATGAACTTGGAATTCTGCTCCTGAGAGATAAAGGAATCTTGCCTAATACGAAGATGAATGTTAACATGAGATTCCAAGTTTGGGGATTAGCTGACAGTGAGGAGACGAGCGTTGAGGAAACACCTGAAGGAGGAGGAGGAGGAGGAGGAGGAGAGAGTAAAGTAGAAGAGTTGAAAGGAGAACAAGAGACAGACGAAATAGTGAAAGGAGAAGAGGGAAGAAAGAGAGGAGAGTACAGTAGAACAGGCGAAAGGGGAATGGGAAAGAGAGAGAAAAACGAAAACTGAAGAAGAAGAAGAAGACGGGGGAAATGGACATAAGATAATAACGATGACAGAACGAAGAGAAATATGAGAAGCCAAAGGAAGGAAGAGGAACAACACTTAAGAAGAAAAGGGACAAGAAAGATTAATAAGTGAGGAATAAGATGGTGATGCTGATAAAAATCGGCAGAATGGAGGATGAAGAATAAAGTGAGACTAGAGAAAGCGAAAAGAACGCACGGGATAAAATGCAAAAAGAAAATAATCCAAAAAGGTTATTTATTTTTTAAATAGAACACTGACAGAATAAGAGATTAATTCAGGTTTTTCGTGACGCTATTTTTAAAGGTAGACTGAAAATATCCCCAATAGAAACACTTAGGTAAAGTAAGCTTAAAACAATAGTTGTTTACACGTAAAAATATGAAACGAAAAAGACAGGCAATAATGGCTTTTTCAACATGACTTTCCACGAGCAGTTACGACCTTAAAAAAAAAAAAAAACTACTTCTATTAATGATTTATTGAGCAAAAATAAAACTGCAACATCGCAAAAAAGGTGAAACATTGTAATAGCTCTCGAAGTCTCCACTCCATGGAAATTCGTAACCTTGAACTGCACCATCGCCCAAAAAAACAATAACAACAAAAACAACAACATATTTATAACACTGACCACACCTATTCCCTTAGTCATTATAATGACGATACACAATAAAGTAATCGTGTATGAATATTAAATAACAATACGAATTTCTAACCAATACCTTACACGTCAACTTGAATTACAACTACCATTCGTTCTACAATATTTAGTTTATAAATAAGCAATTTTTTTTTTTAGTTCCTACATAAGTATGTATCTCTTGCTATGATTTGAATTTCGCCTTGCGCCATCTCTTCAGAATCATTGCTGGAAAGTCAGCAGAACAAACAGGTCGGGATGGTAATGAGCATTAATTACCCGTCTAAGAGGACAGCTTCCCCTTCCAAAAAAAGGAGTCTTTTGAAACATAACTCGGTCTTAAGACCCCCCATTGGCCCTTCCTCATGAGTGTGTACTTTTACCTTCACACTTCTGAGATGGCTCCAAAAACTAAGGATTACGACAGTTCTCACTGACACGGATATTATTATTATTATTATTATTATTATTATTATTATTATTATTATTATTATTATTATTATTATTATTTAGTTTTTTTATTTTATTTTTATCACAGTCATTCTATTCGATTGGGTGGTTTTTCTAGCGTGGGGTTCCGGCCTGCATCCTACCTCCTTAGGAGTCCATCACTTTTCTCACTATGTGCGCTGTTTCTAGGAGTACACTCTTCTGCATGAGTCCTGGAGCTACTTCAGCATCTATTATTATCATTATTGTTATTTGTAGGAAGCAGACCTTCTCTGATGCATGTTTTTGTTGTTGTTGAAAATAATGGCAGCTTTCAACGAATATGAACATTGGAATTCTACTCAACAACCTAGCTGAGTCAGAAAAACGAATTACCAGAATAATTGAAAAGACCCTGTATGACATTAACTCGTTGAAAACTGCCATTATTTTCAACAAAATGTTATTATTATTATTATTATTATTATTATTATTATTATTATTATTATTATTATTTTATTATTGTTGTTGTTGTTATTATTATTATTATTATTATTATATTCAGAAGATGAACCCTATTCATCTGGTGCAACACCACCACAGGAGCCACTGACTTGAAATTCAAGCTTCCTTATTTTCAGCAAAATATTATTATCATTATAATTATTCATTATTATTATATTCAGAAGATGAACCCTATTCATATGGAACAAGCCCACCAAAGGGGCTACTGACTTGAAATTCAAGCTTCCAAAGAATATGGAGTTCATTCGAGAAACGTCCTGACAGAAGTAACAAATAATTGATGAACATCCCATCTGGAAGCACACGAAATCTTATTTTATTCTTAAATGCGATTTCCAGCTCGTCAAAATGACTTAAACGACTGGAAAACTAAATGAGCCACTGAAGCAAATTCTTCTCCCGTGATTCAAGCGGGAGGTCTCCTTTCAATCTTGGCTTTCAAATACAATGCCAAAACATCATCAGTTGACTGAGTAGGCCGTTATTGAAGGCAGAGACTCTCCCGTCATATTCCTTGAGAAATATGTTGTAAAGGGGCTTTTTTCAAGGGACCCCGCCACCCTTCTCTCTGCCCCTGCCCTAAACCCCAATCCCCCCATTTTTCCTTCCCCTGCCGTCCCTTCTCCTTCCCTCCCTTTCTCCCCTCTCCCGTCCCATACCATACCCTCCCTTTTTCTCTCCCCCCTGCCCTGCCCCTCTCATTCCCTTCCCTTCCCATCATCTCCTTTCTCTCTTTCCTCTTCCCCTCCCTCCTAATTTCCTATTCCCCTTCCCTTCCATTCCTCTTACCTCCCTCTCCAAGTTCCCTTCCCCTCCCTTCCATTCACCTCTCCTTCCCTTTCCTCTTCCACTCCTTCCCTTCTTCATCCACTCCCCTCCAACTTCCCTTTCCTTCCCCTCCCTTTTCCCCTCCCAAGTCCAGTCAGCCGCGGAATCACCCAACAGCCCCACCCACACCCACAGAGAGAGAGAGAGAGAGAGAGAGAGAGAGAGAGATGACCCGGCATTAAAATTTCAAGAGGTCCGTCCGAGTAGCATCCCCTGACACATCCAGGTCAATATGCAAGTTCCAGCACGTACAAGGCACACCGAAGGGCCTGCTGCCTGGCCCCCTCCCTCCCTCCCTCCCGAGGAGAGGAGAGGGGGAGGGAGGAGGGAAAACAACGCTCGTTTTCCATATGAATAAACAAACAACAGCAACAACGCCAGCAGACAAACGTCGAAGGTCCGAATGCTTTTGGAGGTCTCAATTCACCGAATCTGTCTCGGCTCATTCTACAAAATGGACAGTTGGCGATACACTTCGTTTATACGTATATACCGGCTCACAGGGATCTTGTGGTTAATTTGTTCATTTATTCTTCATTTCTAATGACTAATCTCTTCTTTCTGTAGTTCCTATGACCTCCTGTTTACTTCTTTTAAAGTAAACACCTTGATTTTTGTATGCTTGAACTTCAAGTCAATGAACCCCTTTTGGTGGGCTCGTTCAAATGAACAGGGTTAATCTTTTGAATAATAATAATAATAATAATAATAATAATAATAATAATAATAATAATAATAATAATAATAATTAATAATAATGAAAAGCCACAAATGCAGCTACTTTAGGTTAATAAGTCAATAACCAAATCTATTAAACTCCTTTAAAAATGCAGACGAAAAAAAAAAACTCTAAACTGACGAATTCTGAAATCCGTGTGAACATAGAGAGAACAAAAAACAAAGAGAGAGAGAGAGAGAGAGAGAGAGAGCCATCTTCACAATGATAAAAAAAAAAAACACAGTAGCAAGAGAGGGAAAAAGTCTACTGACCGCGCACTCAACATTTCACTACACGTCGTTCTGGATATCGCGATAGCCAACCACCGATAGCAAATGAGTATTATTATCCTTAATTTTAAAATCAGAAGGAAAACGCAATAAATAAACAAATACAAAGGGTTCAGAAGAGAGTAATGTGATTGTCGATCACGATAAGGAACACTTTTTGCGCCGAAAAAATACTTGGATTACTGATTAAGGCAGAGAGAGAGAGAGAGAGAGAGAGAGAGAGAGAGAGAGAGAGAGAGAATGAACAACCCTAATGCTAGGTTTTCAACGAATGCCTTATATAGTATATCAAATATAAAACAATTCTTTTATTACTTATACTGTGCTCCCCCGTTCATTATCCCCTACCATTATATTCAACAGTTTCTTGACCGAATTCATTCTTTTTTCGTTAAATCATTCTGAAATATAACAAGCACGCCAGTCTAGATTTATATGGACTTTGCGACAGTTCATTACTCTGAAGAAAAAAAAAAAGTGCTCAAGCGTATCTCAGAGAGATAAACTCTCAAGGCTTAAGATGTCGAGATATAATCATGAATAAAGCAATGACAATATTCATAGGGGAAGTTTTCATTTCTGGGCATCCCAGGTAATTGCCTCCGTCAATCTGAAAGAGAGAATTACCTGAGTGTGTGTTTGTGTGTGTGTGTGTGTCTGTGTGTGTGCGTGTGTGTGTGTGTTACCAGTATAGCACTGCTCAAAGAGTGATTACCATCATGTTATACTGAAACCAACAGCTTGGTATCTATTAGGGAAAGCAAGTCACAAGAGATAAGGATATAAGTTACGACTGTCAGTAAAGTCAGGTAAGCGATTGTTCAATAGAATAACCAAGTCATAATCGCTACCTATGATACTGCTAACCACATTTGCTACAGATGAAAAAAAAAGTGTTATTTTAAATCCATTTAATAAATAAGCAAATAAAGGCTGAATTAAAACACAACACAGAAAAGAAAGAATACATTCTGTGATTGCTCTACCTTCCTTCATTTTCCTTTTTTTTCTTATTTCCTGAAGCTATCTCTACAAAAACCTAATTAACGACTAATCCTCTGCCTCCACGAGCTACAATAAAGGTATATGTTTGTTACAAAACCTATGTTCGCCCTTACAAAATAAGTCTGAGCCATATAACAAGTATTAATATAAGGATAAAAGCAAATGAGGCTTTCGACGTTATCAGAGAAGAAATATTTTCGGGAATATAAGAAATCAACTGCCGATGATTAAAACTCCGGAATTTTAATTAGCATCCAGCTCCGACAGATGGTACCTAATTTCGTCCATTGCAGCCACACGAACACTATGAAATGACTATTTCCCTCAAGATAAGGTTCTTTTAAAGAAGTAATTAACTGGCATAAAGATAATGTTTTATATAGGAAAGTGCCTTTTTTTTGTCCTACATGCCAAGAAAAAAAATTAATATAGAGTTCTCTAGACGTAGGGCTTAATAAAGAATGATATCCGTTTAAACTGATATACGACTCTTAAAAATATTAATTGGTTTTTGAGACGGAAGGTGAATAAATCAAAACTAAACATAAACCACCTGATACCTAAACGAAGAGACGACTAATTACAGCAATTAAACATGAAAATAATACGTCAAACCTCAGGAACATTTTAAAAAGAAAGTGATTGAAGCCACGCATATTTCAATCGTTTTTTGTTTTATTTTCGGCAGACTGATTGAAACATATAAATAATTATATCTTAATTTGTTTCAATTTTTGAATAATTACCAAAATTCTGTTAGCGCAAAAGTCACAATACAAGTCGATGTCTGTTTAGGCTGAGGGAGATATGAAAAGCAAGAGAAAATTCAGTTTATTTTTAAAACACATCAAACGTGTACGAACTGAGACTGAGGGGGAGATGAACGCTTTAATATCACAATCTCAGTTTTTATCAGAAGGACATCAAAGAGGTAATCTTCGCGTGGAGGAAGAAAAGACATCTTTTAAAAACATATAAAGTGTAAAAGATTTTTCTCTCTAGATGCAAATCATTTAGACATCTTGGGAGAAAATATACAAATCATTTAGACATATCTTGTGAGCAAAATTGTAAATCATTTACACATGTCTTGTGAGCAACAAAAGCAAATCATTACAATACAGCTAGTGCGGCAGAATGGACATCTGATTAATGATAAATAAATTATCAAAACTAGTAAAGAAAACAAACCCCAT
>NC_061107.1:9209462-9219462 GCF_015104395.2 Macrobrachium nipponense
GCCTACAAAGACGCACCCGATATTCCCTCCTGCCCAGCCCACCGATACCCTAGGGCGCCGCGGGAAAACCCCGAAGAAGTCCTGTCTTCGGAATCCAGACGCTGCCGTAATATATGCGAAGGTTCTCAGAGCTTAACAATGTCATAAACGTTCGGCCGGAATCATAAGCTCGCGCGATCTGCGAGCGAGAGTGTGAAGTCTACAGGAGGAACGTAAGAAAAGGAACAAAATGGCTTTTCTGTATCGCTAGCCTATTACAATTCTCCTTTTGTTTTAACAGTTGAATTGCATTTTTATCTATTTATTTGTTAAACTGTTAATATTATTTTCCTTTTTAATTAGTGATCTATTGTTTCTGTGTTTCTCATCGTCTTCTGTTACTTCTTTTTTTATGAACAACGTATATTCTTTGGAACCTTCAATTTCAAGGCAATGGGTCCTTGTGGCTTCTTCCTATTTATCAGGTTCATGATTCTGATTAATAATAATATAATAAATAATAATAATAATATATGTTTGTTTTTCTATCACAGTCATCCTATTCGACTGGGTGGTTTTTATAGCGTGGGGTTCCACGTTACTACATCCTGCCTCCTTGGGAGTCCATCACTTTTCTTACTAGTGTGTGCTGTTTCTAGGAGCACACTCTTCTGCATGAGTCCTGGAGCTACTTGGGCATCTAGTTTTTCCAAGTTCCTTTCCAGGAACGTTGCATATGAAGGCGCCATATCTATCATCAACGTCAAGATATGAATGATATAACCTGAATCTACTGGTAACTTTTCACAAGATACGTGACTAATTGCAATAACCACAAAGCTCTCTCTCGGACTAATCGAATTTCCTCCACTCTTGGAAAATCCCTTGGAAACCCTTGCCACTGCAAAGCCTTAGATCAAAATGCGAAAATATGATAGTCATTCTGATGTCCGTAGCGGGATTCGAACTCGCATCCGCGCTATCAGAAAAAGGTTAACGCTGCTGACCTGACCACGAGAAGATCACTTTGGAAACGGATGTCGAGTGTTGCCGCCCTACTGCAGCCTGACTTTTGGGTGAAAGGAACAACAGAAGGAGAAATGCAAACAAGATGGTTGCCGCGTCCAATGCATTTCAAAATGCAGAGTTACGTCATTCAAGTCAAAGCGATGTGAATAATCTGACGGCTGTCACCTGGCGTCACAGAACCTATGGTCATCAAAGCCCTTAACCATGACGTTATTTCAGCGTACGTAGAAATTTGTCAAAACAGGCAATGCTTTCTCGAAAGGCTAATAAGAGGAGAGCTATGAATACAAATTCCATCGCGCCATGAAAACTATTTCTCTGATTTGAGAGAAATGGCGATTCCTAGAAACCATTGCGTTTGCAGAGACAGAAATAAAGGAAATAAATAAAAAAAGAACGAAAGGTATTCTGTCTGGGAACATGACCTGCGTTGTCGCCGGCAGCGGCAATCATTCAAAGGAGAGAGACCAGAGAGAGAAAATTCCTTTTGAACTCTCACAGTCAGTAGTCCAGGCTGCTCTCTCTCTCTCTCTCTCTCTCTCTCTCTCTCTCTCTCTCTCTCTCTCTCTCTCTCCTTAGGGTCTTTTTCTTCAACCCACTGCAATATTTCTGAACTCTCTCTCTCTCTCTATAGGGTCTTTTTTCTTTAACTCACTGCAATATTCCTGAACTCTCTCTCTCTCTCTCTCTCTCTCTCTCTCTCTCTCTCTCTCTCTCTCTCTCTCTCCATCCTGCTGCCATTCAGCGCAACAAACAATTCTCAATTCCAGACCGTTTCACAATACGTTGTTTCACGTCGACGTTCGTCCAAATTTGTGGGTATACGAAGACTGATACACGGTCGAGAGCACGTTCAGAAAACAAAAAACTGAGAAAACGAAAACGTTCCGTTCAAACAGACCTATCGAACGCAGCCTCGCAACGTCTCCAGATTAATTGGCTGGTGTTTTGATTTATGTTAATGGTGATCTTAAAATCGTTAAACCAGATATAGACAATGATGATGGGCATACATACATAAAATGCAGACATACTTGTGTAAGTATTTGTGTGTGCGTGTGTATGTTATATATATATATATATATATATATATATATATATATATATATATATATATATAATGTCAGATGTAATCGACACACAATCACGCGTGGACCAGCAATAAATCTGTGACTCATCGGATCGAACCCAGGTCTTCCAACTGTATATATTAATGCATAACTGCCAAACAGTTCAATTCTCGAATTCTCCCAACATCCCATACTCCCCAAAACCAAACCTTAAAAGAAATAAAATAAATAAATAAAAATATAGTAAAAAAGGGGGAAAAAGTATACAAAAAAACAGAGAAGAATAAAAAGGCCGAGGTGTAAATCTTGGGGGATAAAGTGAGTGGTAGCATCATATGAATATAAATGGGGTAAAATCAGGCGAACGTCCGGTTTTACGCCCCGCCGAAGTATACAGCGACGGACAAATATATGGACGACTTGCGTACATACAAGGAGGCCATTCCATTTCGACTTTCATACTGCATACGCAGGTTTTTTTTTTTTTTTTTTTTTCTTTCCCTCCAAGAGGAGGAGAGGTTAGGGGGAGGGGATTTTTTTATCCCCAGAGGAGAAGTTAGGGGGGAGGGAGGGAAGAGGGGATGGGGGGTGGGTTTGGAGGCTTGCAGCATCTGTATTCAGGCAGCAAGGAGCATTTGCAAGGATGGGCGCTTCTCTGTCAACTTTGAAGATTTCGGGTTTTGTGACGTTTTTGGTCTGTCATGTATTTGATTCAGGTTCGAAAGGCGGCAAGGTTATAATGTCCCTCCTGAAAAAAAAAAATAAAAACGTACATCCATCTCTCTCTCTCTCTCTCTCTCTCTCTCTCGTCCTTTCTTTGGCGAAGCATCGAATGTGCATTTCATCTAATTCTTCAAGTAACTGCATCGACGATGATGTTATCATTGCCTTCTTGCTTTTAGCAAAATTATCACGTCTGTCTTTCACTGTCTTCTTTCCTACCTCCTCCACTTTCTCCACTTACTCTACTCCTTCTTCTTATTCTCCATTTCCGGACATGTGCATTTTATCTAATTTTTTAAGTAACTGCATCGACGATGATGTTATCTTAGACTTCTTGTTTTTAGCAAAATTATCACGTCTGCCTCTCTCACTGTCTTCTTTTCTTTCTCCTTCACATTCTTCACTTCTTCTTCTTCTTCTTCTTCTTCTTCTCCATTTCCGGACATGTGGATTTTATCTAATTCTTCATGTAACTGCATCGACAATGATGTTATCTTTGACAATTCTTGTATTTGGCAAAATTCTCAGTCTATCTCTCTCATCGTCTTATTTCCTTCCTCCTCCACATTCTCCACGTCCCTCTTCTTCTTCTTCTTCTTCTTCTTCTTCTTCTTCTTCTCCATTTCCGGACATGTGGATTTTATCTAATTCTTCATGTAACTGCATCGACAATGATGTTATCTTTGACTTCTTGTATTTGGCAAAATTATCAAGTCTGTCTCTCTCATCGTCTTATTTACTTCCTCCTCCACATTCTCCACGTCCTCTTCTTCTTCTTCCTGCTCTTCTTCTTCTTCTTCTTCTTCTTCTTCTTCTTCTTCTCCATTTCCGGACGTGCGCATTTTATCTAATTCTTTAAGTAACTGCATCGACGACGAATGTTTATCATTGCCTTCTTGCTTTTAGCAAAATTATACGTCTGTCTCTCTCATCGTCTTATTTCCTTCCCCCTCCACATTCTCCACGTCCTCTTCTTCTTCTTCTTCTTCTTCTTCTTCTTCTTCCTCCTCCATTTCTGGACATGCACGCTGATGTAAGCAGCCCATCAGCATTACACGAGACGATAGTAATACGGCCCATCCAATACATCTCTGTGAATAGGCACTTAGAGGTTGATATACAAGGACGTCTGCCCGTTAATAAAGATCACTCAAGACAAATTCCGCCTCCGCAGTTTTCTTGAGTTTTGTATAAAAAATAAAAATAAAAAAAACATGAATAAAGACCTAAGTTTTATGGAAGCAATATCGAAAAAGCCGTCTAGCAGGGTTCCCAAAAACAGAGTGAGTGTATTGAAGACTACACTTGAGTTGTGTAAATTGTTAGAGTATGCGATGAAGTTTATCCTTTCTCGTTATCATTTTGCCTGCCTATTGGCATATCTCCAGAGAGAGAGAGAGAGAGAGAAGAGAGAGAGAGAGAGAGAGAGAGAGAGAGAGAGAGAGAGAGAGAGAGTATGAACTTTATCAACTTTTCTTTTTCATTTTGCCTGGCTACTAACATATCTGCAGAGACCTTACCTTACAGACCTTACATCTTGTTCGGGTTGCCCCAGGTCCCTCAGTGTGAGGCACCTCTAATGTCCACCAGAGAGTTGCTAGTGCATCTTCCGGGTATAATTTTGCATCTTCCAATCTTGGATGTCTGGGATGCAGCTTAGATATTTGTCGAGCTTATTCTTAAACACATCTACGCTCACTCCTGATATATTCCTCAGATGAGCTGGCAACGACATTGAATAGACGCTGCATTATCGATGCTGGTGCGTAGTGGTATTAATGTCCTGTTGTGCTTTCCTTATTTTTCCTAGTATAGTTTTAGGCACTATTAATCTACCTCTGCTTGCTCTTTCTGATACTTTTAGCTCCATGATGTTTTCGGCAATTTCTTCTATCTGTTTCTATGCCTGAATTATCATGTAGCGTTCTCTTCTCCTTTATAGACTATATAATTTTAAGGGTTGTAGTCTTTCACAGTAGTCAAGATCCTTAACTTCTTCTCTTCTAGCTGTAAAGGACCTTTGTACACTCTCTATTTGTGCAATATCCTTTTGATAGTGTGGGTACCATATCATATTGCAATATTCAAGTGGACTACGAACATATGTTTTATAAAGCATAATCATGTGTTCAGCTTTTCTTGTTTTGAAGTGCCGTAACAACATTCCCATTTTTTGCTTTCCATTTTGCCAATAGAATTGCTATTTGATCATTGCATAACATGTTCCTATTCATCATCACACCAAGGTCTTTAAATGCTTCCGTATTTGTGATTGTTTCATTATTAGGTCCCCTATATGCATATAGCTTTCCTTCTCTGTTTCCATAATTTATTGATTCAAATTTATCAGAGTTAAATACCATCCTATTTAACTCTGCCCAATCCTATACTTTGTCAAGATCTCTTGTAGCATGTTCCTATCTTCATCACAATTAATTTCTCTACTTATTCTTGTGTCATCAGCGAAACTACTCACTACCGAGTCCTTAACATTACTGTCTATGTCTGCAATCATAATAACAAACATTAATGCAGCTAACACCGTACTTGTAGTACACCGGATATTATCTTTGCTTCATCCGATTTCTCATCGTTTGCAAAAACTATCTGTTTTCTGTTGTGTAAAAATTCTTTTAATCATCTTCCTACTATATCCACTATATTATGTTTTCTAATTTTCTTCGCTAATATATTATGGTCTACCTTGTCAAAAGCTTTTGCAAAGTCTAGATAAACCACATCTGTTTCATTTCCACTTTACATATTTTTGTATATGTTCTCACGGTGGACTAATAGTTGGGTTTGTGTACTTTTTCAGGGTACGAAACCATGTTGTCCTATATTAAAAACCATATATTTTTTTAATAAATGTTTCATAATATTTTTCTTCATTACCCTTTCATACACTTTCATAATATGTGAATGTTAGACTCACAGGCCTATAATTACTTGCCTCTAGTCTTGATCCACTTTTGAAAAGTAGGGGTAATATATGCTAATTTTGTGCTCATCATAAATCTTGCCTGTATCTACACTTTGTCTTAATAATATTGCAAGTGGCTTTGCGATAGATGAACTACTTTCTTTAACAAAATAGCAGGCACTCCATCAGGCCCTGCAGCAGCTCCATTTTTAATTTCATTAATAGCCTGCACAATATCAGCTTCATTAATATCTATGTCTGCTAAATATTCACTATTTTTCATCCCTTACTTCTATATCATTATCTTCATTATCATCTAGGGGTGAATTCTCTCTTATATCGTTTCTGCCAATATGTTGCATATTTCCTTTTTTCATTCGTTTTAATCTCCCTTTAATTTCTTACAGAGAGAGAGAGAGAGAGAGAGAGAGAGAGAGAGAGAGAGAGAGAGAAACTTTGGCAATGTCTGACATCAAAATGAAACGAGTAACGAAACAAATGGCAAATTTTTAAAAGTCTATTTTGAACATTTTATCCCAATGGCAAATTGAAGTCAAAGAAAAACATACACACACACACACACACACAAAACTGCAGCTTCTAATCTACTTCACTGCAGTTGTAATTATTATTTGACTTACAACGAAGTTCAACTCCGAACATTATAACCTTCTTTGGAGTGAGTTCCAACACCTGAGTTCGAAAGTCTAGTCCGGTATATCAACATCACCAGCGACCATCAGTTCGCTAATGACAAAACAATGGTCTAAGGTAAACTACGGCGGATATGGAACAGCAATATAAATGTTAAATGTCCAAGAGTTTGTCATAACGGTGATTCCTGTAACTCATGACAGAAACTAACTTTTCTGTTTTATAGTTATTCGAAAATTCAACAGAACTGCTAAACTCCACTGTATGTTTGAGTCTCTGTGTAAACAGAACACTGCAAATGTTAACTTTTCCACTCTGAGTATTTCGTCACTTTTTCTGCAAAATCTGCAATGTGTGCGAGCGCTTATACTTAATTAAGTAAATGTATAGATCTCTTTATATACAGTACTGTACATAATTCACTTTTCCTAATCTGTACATACCCAAAGTACTTCCAATGTACTAAAATTTGTCTGAGTTTGTATTTCTCAATTGTGTTGTACTTGACAATGTTATAAGTTCAGTGGTGTGAAAAAAGTTGTAAATGTGTTAAAGGTTTCAATCTGAAAATGCGTCTTAGATAAACGATTTATCAAATACGAGTAAAATTCAGTAAAAAAAATTCAAGGTAATCTATATGCTTATAAGTTCAGCAATGAAAAAAATAAGTTATATACGTTTTAAAGGTTATAACTTAAAATATACAAAAGATACATCGTAATATATATGCTAATAAATCAATATATTTCCAATATATTTCAAAATAAATGAAAAAGTAAATAAAATTCAAGAAAATATTCTGACGGCAGTTCAATACCTCAAAATACAATAGTGACCCAAACGCCATCCAATGAAAATGGAACAACAGAAAACGGTCGCGTTCACTCCGAACGTAAGCAACAGAAAACGTTCATTTTCTCTGGGATAACAAAAGAAAACGTTGGTTCAACAAATGACCATCAGAGAAAACGGTTCTAAACATATGATATAGTATACATAAGAGTTCAATACGTACGCGTATTTTACTTATTATTTTATTATTCAATTCGCCTCTTTATATTCAGTAAGAACTGTCAACTGAACAATACAAGCGGCCTGGTTCCTACCAGTCGCCGACTGCAATATTTACTGCCTTTTATTTACGAATTTTTTTACGTTTACGTCTTCTGTTTACGTTTATGATATGCACCGTCTATTTTTCGTTTTAGCGCCCATTTTGCACGTAAAGTGGTAGTTGCCGAACCAGATGGGCGCGGTAGCACTCTTCAGTTTTATCGGAAATGTTACCGAAAGAAACCTAGTTATTGAAATGTCTAAATTCGAGGAATATGATTTAGAATGTATACAAATGCCATAAAGTTATCTTGTCAATAGTGACGTCTACAACTTTAGGTATATGTATAAGAAAGTAATGTAACAACTTTGAATTACACACACAGTGTGTGCGTGTATTTCAAATGTTTTATATATTTTTCTTATACCTAAAGTTGGGAGAAGTAAGTCACTATTGACAAGATAACTTTATTCGAAAGTCAAAAAATATTTTTATGGAATTTATATACATTCTAAATCATATTCCTTGAATTTAGACATTTCAATAACTGTAGCTTTCTTTCGGTTACATTTCCGATAAAACTGAAGACTGCTACCGCGCCCATCTGGTTTCGGCAACTACCACTTTACGTGCAAAATGGGCGCTAAAACGAAAAATAGACGTGATTCAGTTTTGCAATATATATATTGCAAAACTGAATCACGAAAGTTTGGAACGCGATAAATGCATAAATAAAGGTATAAGCCACGAGGGAAAGTGAAACACGGGAGTTGCTGCAAGATCTTTCGACTCAACGTCCTTTACTTAGCAGACTGACTGACATATATTCATGAGAAACTGGAAGGACAAGATAGGGTGGTATAAATGTGTGTGTGTGTGTGTGTGTGTGTGTGTGTGTGTGTGTGTGTGTGTGTGTGTGTGTGAAAAAGTATTGTTCTTTGATAAATCATAATGTGCAGACAACATTAAGGAATGAATGTCAATTTCCGAGATAGAAACAAGCAGCACAAACAAAGCTGACATTAGCCAGGTGGAGATACAAACAAGTCTGTTACTCTCATTACCGTGTCATCGTAACAATGTAGAGCAGGAATGAAGACCCTCTGGTAAATATGGAGAAAACGCCAACTAATAGTTGATTATAGAACTGACCAATGAATACAGAGCTCAGTAAACATGGCAAAAAGGAATCCTTGCAGTGATGGCCTAAATAAGAGTGGCCACTATATGAACGTATCACTTAAGAGTGAAATATCATACAGCAGATATCGTATACGAGAACACGATCACAACACGATCAAAATAATAGGTATAAATCATACGGTATCGATCACAACAAAAGGTTATAGATAATTAGGTATACGTACAACAATCGACTTCGAAAAATCACCTGTCTTTTGGACAGGAATGCACGTAAGTTACGAATCGAATTCTCCACCCACTATTTTCAAACACAGCTGGAAAAAAAAAAACTCGAAAATTACGGTGTTTGAAAGGCCTGATTGGTGAAACTCTAGCAGTGATTCTCAAAAACTTGGTGCCAGGGTGTTAAAGACAGTGCCTATAGGGATGATGCGAATTTATCGTGAAATTTGTCTTGGCTAGATCATCTCAATGAACATATATATAAAAAATAAATAAAAAGTATGCAGATACGGTGGGATGGGGGAATGGGGGAAGAAGGGGTGGCAAGGTAATGATTACATTAGTTAAGTTTGTTTGTTTGTTTGTATGGTGTTTTTACGTTGCATGGAACCAGTGGTTATTCAGCAACGGGACCAACGGCTTTACGTGACTTCCGAACCACGTCGAGAGTGAACTTCTATCACCAGAAATACACATCTCTCACTCCTCAATAGAATGGCCGAGAATCGAACCCGCGACCACCGAGGTGAGAAGCAAACACCAAACCAACCACGCCACTGAGGCGCTTTTACATTAGTTAGTGTGCCAAAAATAAATACATAAATAACTAAAATAAAAAATAAAAACACACAAAAAAGACTGAGAACCCTGCCGTCTAGGAGATCAAACACGATTGGCATTTGGATGGTAATCTACGAGCCTCTGAGTATAATGGTCAGAATTTAGAATTATGAAAAATGAAAAGACATAGCGGACCGAGCTGATCTAACCGGAAAACGGTTCCTGGTGTTGATTCTATGAATACGTCATCCAATAGAACTATGGTTCTCGTTGTTGTCAAGATGGAGTTGTAAAAGCTTCTTATCTTTAAATAAGTCCTAAACGATGTCAATCGAAACAGATATCAGGTTGTAATTCGTGGAATCTGTAGTTATCAGGATAAAATATACTGAAATGGAAAAAGGATCAAATATAGTGATTTTAATGAAAGATGCCCAAGACATTTTGAAAACTTATAGAATATTATAGAATATAGGAGTTTGGCCAAAGGCCAAGCGCTGGGACCTATGAGGTCATTCAACGCTGAAAAAGGAAACTGACAGTAAAAGGTTTGAAAGGTGTAACTGGAGGAAAACCTCAAAGCAGTTTTACTATGAATCAATCGTTAAGAGAGAGCGGAAAGTCAGATGGAAGAAAGAGAAT
>NC_061107.1:9224462-9226962 GCF_015104395.2 Macrobrachium nipponense
GTCACATAGGATATGGAAGAGATAGTTCCCTTCGTTCCCGGAGAGAGAGAGAGAGAGAGAGAGAGAGAGAGAGAGAGAGAGAGAGATTCACACGTAGAAGCACATGATTTTCTTCTGTTAACGCAAGTAAAATTGTCTCTAAAATGGTCATGTTATTGTGAACATGAGAAAAATAAATTGGAGAGAGAGAGAGAGAGAGAGAGAGAGAGAGAGAGAGAGAGAGAGAGAGAGAGAGAGAGAGTAACAAGCATATGAAAAAAGGTAAGTTTCTTCCATAAACGTAAAAAACTTCCTGTTCAAACGGTCTTATTATAACGAGAGAAAAAAAACATTTCGGAACTGGTGTGTCTCGATTTCTAATTCAAAACTGTCATTATTAGCCTTGAAAGCAGCAACCCACGAGATTACTGTAACTACCGTCATACTTTGTGACAGCGAAACATCATGCATGCATCGAAGCTGACACAACATCAGTCAATAGGTGTTAGTGATTGCTTGGAGCTGACACAAGTACTGAGAAATCTAACTATAATAAATGGATATTTTATAAAACTGTTGAGTTTCAGCACTAACTGAACATCAAAGTCCACTGATACCTTAAGATACTATCAACCAATCAATTACTGGATTATTTAACATGAAAATTTAATTCATATACAATTTAATTACATCTACAACAAAACGTGATGGCGTGCAACTATCACATTGTTCTGAATATTTTGACTAACAATTAAATTCTAGATCACTCATGATTTTATCTTTTACCTATTGACATATTTATATTTTCCTAACAGACATCTTTGTTGAAAATCAACATTTTCCCTTTTGCCAATATACGTTTATTAAGGTTAAGTTAATTCATACTTTTATCTCAAATGAAATTTATACAATCACTCACCAGAGTGATTCATTTTGTTTGTCGACTGTAGAAAACAAGATGGAGATTTCACTAGAAAGAGAAGTCTAACTAATACCAAAAAATGCAATGCGTCTTTCACATTTAGGACTGAAAATTCCGTTCTCACACCAGGCTAAGAGAAGAAGTTAATCAAAGGTCGAGCATCGTGCTAAAGAGAGATCAGACTGAAATCCAATTTTGTTCGTTTCAGTCTATCTTTTTCATTTACTTATGCTTTTCAATTTTTGTTAGTTTCAATCTTTTTCACTTACGCTTCTTTTTCATTGATTCCATGTCCAAATCTTGGAAATAAAAAAGAATCAAAATGATTTTAAAGAGTTAAAAGAGCGACTAACAGACGAAATCTCACTTATCTTCGAATATGCATTTCATAGTTGCACGAATATCTAAAGAACATTGAGTTCACTTCTCTCTCTCTCTCTCTCTCTCTCTCTCTCTCTCTCTCTCTCTCTCTCTCTCTCTCTCTCTCTCTCTCTCTCTCTCCTGAAGGTGAAAGACTCTTCTGTGTACCCTGCTCTTACCTGTCTGTTTACACAGATTCTCTACAAGTATGGGAGAACCATAAGTGACGGTATTCTAAGCCCGTTTTGGTATTCCAAGGTGTTTCTTTTCCATTTTCTTGCATTATACATACGCGTAAATATTAAAATACTGTATAAGGAATATACACTACATACATAGTACGTACATACATACATATATAAATATACATTATATATAGATATATATGTGTGTGTGAGTGGATTAAAAAAGAAGTTATAAATCTACAAAATAAACTGATCGGAAAAAATTAACGACTAAAAAGTACAAAATCATCACATGACCTTGAATATTTTATATAAAAAACTGATAATATAAAATTAAATAAGAAATAAAAAAGATTATTTAACACTTTTCCACTTCACAATAAAAAGAAAGTAAAAAAGGTGAAAAATTAAAGAAATAAAAAAAGATAATTTAACACTTTTCCAATTCAGAAAAAAGAAAGTAAAAAAGGTGAATAATTAAAAAAATTAATCCATCACTTTTCCAATTCCTCTTCTTCATCGTCACGGAATAAAGAAAGTAAAAAAAAAAAAGAAAGTAAAAGAGAGAAAGTAACGGATAAAAAAGTATCCTATCAACGCGAAAAAGAGAGCTGTATCCAATGAATGATATTAGGCCCTCACTAGCCCATTATGACGACCATTCGGGGTAATAATGCTGCCATTAACTGCACAGTCGAGAAAGGGGCAACGAAAAGGGGGCGTGGCGCACTCGTTGCTATGGCAACGGGGGATGCTTGGCAGCCAGGTGTATCACTTTAATATGGAGCTGAATACTACTCCTGTCATTCTTCTCCGTTTTCTGTTTTTTTTTTTCTTTTTTTTTTTCGTTGGGAGATTTCCTATTCTATACGTTTCTTCTTTTTTTTATTTCCTGGATCTTTCTGGCGTCATTTTATTCAACTCTCTCTCTCTCTCTCTCTCTCTCTCTCTCTCTCTCTCTCTCTCTCTCTCTCCACTTTTTTCTTGTCATATTATTCCAGTCTCTCTCTCTCTCTTCATTTTTCTCTTGTCATTTTATTCCAGTCTCTCTCTC
>NC_061107.1:9231962-9254143 GCF_015104395.2 Macrobrachium nipponense
CCGTTGGCAGAGCAGGGAAGCGAACTCGGGCTACCAAATCGGCAGGCGAGCACGTAACATACTCGTCCAATTAGGAACTAGGATAGATGCCAAAACTAGTCATAAAATTGTACCTGATACCATAAAAGTACTTTTAAATAATTTTCAACCAGAAAGCGTCAATCTCTCTCTCTCTCTCTCTCTCTCTCTCTCTCTCTCTCTCTCTCTCTCTCTCTCTCTCTCCTTTCAACGTCACCAGATGGGACGTGTGCAGTACAGTTATTAAATCAAATATCCTTTATTGCGAAGGGAACATTTTTACTTCCGTATTTCTCTCACAATTTTAGGACTTTCATTTGCGGACTTTTATGAACGAAAACAACTGAATTTAGTTGAAGACAACTGGAAAGTGACAATTAGCTGTCTTTCGTGATACACACTCTTATAACCAATAAACAATACGCATGCGTAAGATAGTGTTTGTTCTTGTTATAATGCTCTTACAAGCAAGTTCAAGCAAAAATACAATGCATTACAACCCTAATAGTATTCTTCTTGCATTTTGATACATCTTCATCTATTTAGCTATTAATTAATTCATTTTCTTAATAAGTGGGATATCTTCTTTCTGTATTTCCCTTTACTTCCTCTTACTTCTTTCTCTTACTGTGTATGACGTGTTTACTTATAAATATTTACATTTTATTATACTTTGTAAATACTTATAAGTAAACGCGTTATACACAGTAATTTTGTGGGTTTCTTTTTCAATCTTCAGAAGAAAACTGAAAGAAGTTTTTGTTTGGTTCAATAATAATAATAATAATAATAATAATAATAATAATAATAATAATAATAATAATAAACATCACCTCTATGTGTATATGTATGAAATCTATCACCATTATTTGACTGTTACAGAGTTTGTGATATTTTCAAACCTACGCTGACTCCATCTTAATTCCACTTATTGCTCTGAAAGGGTACCATGAAAATCCTAGAATTCCACATTTTATCTTTTTCCCAGTTATTCATACTTCGCAACATTTACTAGTCCAGAATCCTATTTGTAAGATGCATCGCCCAGCAATATCGTAGTACTGAATTAATATTTCTAATTCACAGGATCGATAATATTCACGTTTTAGACTGTCTTCAAATATTCCCGTCATATTTCAAAATGTTTCGTTGAGATTGTTTACTATTTTGAGGTCTTAGGATTTCGTCAATGTGAGATTGTTAGGCTTCGTCATATTTCAAAATGTTTCGTTACAAATATTACCATTTTGCTCTCTTAGCATTTTGTGATTATGATATTTTTAGTCACTCCAAACGTCTTTGTCGTATTTCAAAATGTTTCACTACGATTACTGCAAATCAGCACTTTTAAGATTTCATCGCTGTATCTTATGACATTCTGCTATTTATAACTGACCTTTACGATGTGAATTACCAAAATCTATAAAACTTTTATTTGAAAACTCTTAAAACAATCCCCCTTCCAAACCCTATTTCAGGATGACGAGTTCCAAATCACTCGACCACAGAAATATGAATCCAAATCCTCAATCATACACTAGTGCTACTATGAGGATAATAGATAAACAAGGAGAAAACAAAATAAAACCCCTATTCGAATAGAAACGACACTTACCCATGAATAAACTCTGTTTTTTCCTAATCAAAACTGCAACCCCTATTCGAACAGAAAACGACACTTACCCATGAATAAACGCTCTTTTTTCTAATCAAAAATGCAAAAATACAAAAAATAAGTCATTCTTACCAAAACCCTGAATTGAGAGGAAAACCAACATATTTTCTTCTCTCCGTGAAGAGGATTTGTTTCAGGGAAAGGGTGGAAAGACTTAGACACTCAAATCTGATTAGCTTCAGAAAAGGGGGCGTTTCCTCTTCTGTGTCAGCGACAGAGGGTGACGTATGTACTTGTCAAAAGATCCCACTGGGTAACATTTTAATGTTCATAACGGGAGGTGGAAAAAATAAATAAATAAATGAATAAATAAATAAACAAATAAATAAATAAATAATTTAATTACCGTTGGGTAATATTTTAATGTTCATAACAGGAGACAGAAAAAATAAGTAAATAAATAAATAAATTAATTAATTCATGAATCAATTAATTAATTAATAAAATATATAAATAAATAAATACAGATAAATATAGATAAATAACTAAATAATAAAACATATTTGGGGAGGAGGCCTTCTCTGAGGGCAGTAGCGTTGAATATTATATAGCTGTTTCAACAGCATTTGATTTATATAGAATCTTCTAAAAAAAAAGATAAGAATTGAGAAGATTCTATATAAATTAAATGCCGTTGAAACTGCTATAATATTCAAACATATTTACGTAGGAAAAACATTACTCTCAGCCAACATTTCAATTTCCATAGAGGAGAGACACGAAAAATCAATGATAAATAGATAAATCATAAATAAATTTACTTTAAAAAATACTCTCAGCTAACATTTAAATAATAAGTAAATAGATATATAGATAAATATATATTGTATAAAATATATACATATATAACTAAATAATGTAAAAAACGTACGAAATAAATTAATCAAACACATTTACTTTGGAAATATATTCTCAGCTATCACTGTAACTTCTACAGAGGAAGGGACGCCAAAGATAAATAAATAACTGAATAAAGAAATGAATAATAAACACACTTTGGAAAAAAATAAAAGAAAGCCCGAAGCCAGGCAGCAACAACAAGGGAGCAGCGTCCGCCCCCCTCTCTATTTTAATCAAATAAATCCGCCCGATTACCCAACACAACCAGAACAATGAAGGATCAATGTTTGTCACCGGAAGCCTGCGGCCAAACAAACACAAGCACACAAACACACACACACACACATACACGCTTTGAATAAGACAAATAAAGATTTAATAGGCCAGGAAAATAAATATTTTAGACCAGAAGAATACACATTTTCAGACAGGAGAGTAAACATTTTAAAGAACAAACATTTTAAACCAGAAGTACAAACATTTTAAGCCAGAAGAACAAGCATTTTAAGGCAGAAGAATAAACATTTCAGGCCAGGAGAACAAACATTTTAAGCCAGAAGAAAAACATACCAAGCCAGGAGATCGAACATTTCAAGCCTGGAGAACAAACATTTTAAGCCAGAAGAACAAACATTTTAAGCCAGGAGAACGAACATTTCAAGCCAGGAGAACAAACATTTTAAGCAAGAAGAACAAACATTTTAAGCCAGGAGAACGAACATTTCCAGCCAGGAGAACAAACATTTTAAGCAAGAAGCACAAACATTTTAAGCCAGAAGAGCAAACATTTTAAGCCAGGAGAACGAACATTTCAAGCCAGGAGAACAAACATTATAAGCCAGAAGCACAAACATTTTAAGCCAGAAGAGGAAACATTTTAAGCCAGGAGAACGAACATTTCAAGCCAGGAGAACAAACATTATGAGCCAGAAGCACAAACATTTTAAGCCAGAAGCACAAACATTTTAAGGAATAAGAACAAACATTTTAAGGAAGAAGAACAAACATTTTAAGTTAGAAGCACAAACATTTTAAGCCAGAAGCACAAACATTTTAAGCTAGAAGCACAAACATTTTAAGCCAGAAGAACAAACATTGTAAGCCAGAAGAATAAACAATTTAGACCAGGAGAATAAACACAGAATTTTAAGGCAGAAGGATAACCATTTTAAACCAAAATTTTGAAGCCAAATGAATCAATATTTTAGACCAGAAGAATCAACATTTAGGCCGGAAGAATCAACATTTTAAAGCCAGAAAAACAAAAATTTTAAGCTAGAAGACCCAACATTTTAAGCCAAGAGAAAAACAAACATTTTAAGCCAGAAGAACAAACATTTCAAGCCAGTAGAATCAACATTTTACGCCAGATGAATCAACAATTTCAGCCAGAAGATCGAACATTTTTAGCTAGAAATTTAAGCAAAAAACAAAATTAAGCAAGAAAATTAAAGGCACAAGAACAAGAATTTTCAGCCAAAAATTAAGCCAGAAGAACAAACATTTTTAGCTAGAAATTAAGCCAGAAAAAACAAACTCTTAAGCAAGAAATTAAGCCACAAGAACAAGAATTTTCAGCCAAAAATTAAGCCAGAAGAACAAACATTTTTAGCTAGAAATTAAGCCAGAAAAAACAAACATTTTAAGCCAGAAATTAAGCCACAAGAACAAGAATTTTCAGCCAAAAAATTAAGCCAGAAGAAACAAAACATTTTAGCTAGAAATTAAGCCAGAAAAAACAAACATTTTAAGCCAGATATTAAGCCACAAGAACAAACATTTTGAGCCAGATATTAAGCCACAAGAACGAACATTTTATGCCAGAAATTAAGCCATAAGAACAAACATTTTAAGCCAGAAATTAAGTCAGAAAAACAAACATTTTAAGCCAGAAATTAAGCCAGAAAAACAAACATTTTAAGCTAGAAATTAAGCCACCGGAACAAGCTTTTTCAGCCAGAAATTAAGCCAGAAGAACAAGCATTTTAAGCCACAAAAACAAACATTTTAAGCCAGAAATTAAGCCATAAGAACAAACATTTTAAGCCAGAAATTAAGCCACAAGAACAAACATTTTACGCCAGACATTAAGCCAGAAGCACAAAAATTTTAAGCCAGAAATTAAGCCAGAAAAACAAACATTTTAAGCCAGAAAAACAAACATTTAAGCCAGAAATTAAGCCACAAGAACAAACATTTTAAGCCAGACATTGAGCCAGAAGAACAAACATTTTTAGCCAGAAATTAAGCCACAAGAACAAACATTTTAAGCCAAACATTAAGCCAGAAGTACAAATATTTTAAGCCAGAGATTAAGCCACAAGAACAAACATTTTAAGCCAGATATTAAGCCACAAGAACAAACATTTTAAGCCAGAAATTAAGCCACAAGAACAAACATTTCAAGCCATAAATTAAGCCACAAGAACAAGCATTTTAAGCCAGGAGAATAAACATGTTAAGCCAGAAGAATCAACACTGCCAATCGCCAGGGGGCCCTAATCCCTCCAGACAACACACAGATAGAGCACGACTTGGGACCTCCTCAGGCCGAGGAGATAAGGCAGGAAGGCTTGAGCCTCCGGAAACAACCGACTCATTTGTCAACCGAATCAATAATCCATTTTCCACGGCCGCTGAGTTGGTGCCAGCAGGAGGACAAACAAGGGAGGCTTGGCACTCAAAGGAAGAAGGCCCACCTTGGAAGGAAATTTTTGAGAGAGAGAGAGAGAGAGAGAGAGAGAGAGAGAGAGAGAGAGAGAGAGAGAGAGAGGAATAAGTGGTAGGAAAATAGAGAAAAAAATGGGGGAGGATAATGGGATGGGAATAAATAGGAGGAAAATGTAAGAGGAAAATGGAGGAAGAAAATGAGGGGGGTCGGGAAATGGATGGGAGAGGAATAAGTGATAGGAAAATAGGTTAGAAAATGGGGGAGGAACATATGGGAGGAAAATGTGATGGGAATGAATAGGAGGAAAATATAAGAGGAAAATGGGGGAAGAAAATGAGGAGGGGGAAATGGATGGGAGAGGATAATGGGGGGGGGAAAAATGAGGGGGAGGAATGCGAGAGGAAAAGGTAGGAGGAAAATGAGGGGGAAAATGGGGGAGGAAAATGTGGGAGGAAAACGGGAGAAGAAAGTGGGGGGGGGGGAGAATATGGGGGGAGGGGGAGGAATGTAACCTCTAGTGATGGCGCTGTTGATGGAAATATTGAAATACTTATAATAAGGATTCAGTAAATTACAACAACAACAACAACAACAACAACAATAATAATAATAATAATAATAAAATAATAATAATAATAATAATAATAATAATAATAATAATAATAATAATAATAAATTATTTCTTTCAAAGCTACTGTATCTAAAAGATGTAAGGAAATCGAATGATTTAAATATAAAAAAAAACTACAAAAAGATTTTAAAATCATTATTTTCCCCAAATTAACGACACTCAAAATGACGCCCACAAACAAACCAAAATGATGTGATATTCAAAATACAGATTTATGAAAATGTTCCTGAAAATATTGTTTAAAAGAAGAAGAAGAAAAAACTCAATTGAGATGAATAAGCCGACGTTAGGCTCGGGAGTAATTCTTATATTAATTATCCAGCCTGACAGGACACCATTTCTCATCTCACGTAGTATAGTATAGTACCTGCCTCGTTCTCGCAAAACTAACGTCAGACAACGAAACCAGCTTCTCTCTCTCTCTCTCTCTCTCTCTCTCTCTCTCTCTCTCTCTCTCTCTCTCAGACAAGGAGAGGAAACCAGCAGGAGTGTACACACACGCATTCCTCTTCCTCTCTCTCTCTCTCTCTCTCTCTCTCTCTCTCTCTCTCTCTCATACAAGGAAACAGCAGAGATCTACACATAAACATATTCCTTTCTCTCTCTCTCCTCTCTCTCTCTCTCTCTTCTCAAGCGTGATCTCTCTCTCTCTCTCTCTCTCTCTCTCTCTCTTCTCTCTCTCTCTCTCTCTCTCTCTCTCTCATACAAGGAAACAGCAGACATGCAGACATGAAATAATTTACGGACGGTTTGTTTTTTAAGCACAAAAATTATGATCATGGATATCAAAATCAATTTAGCAATATACATATACATATACATAACATATACATATATATATATAATATTTATAATATATATATATATATATATCTATATATATATATATAATTTCGAAAAAAAACATGATTACGAACATCAAAATCAATCTAGCAAAAAAAAATGATTATGAATATCAAAATCAATTTAGCAAAAAAAAAATTATTATTAATATCAAAATCAAATTAGCAAAAGAAATAGACTATTAAAATCAATTCGAAAAAAAACATGATTATGAATATCAAAACCAATATAACAAATGAAATATGATTTTATCAAAATCAATTTCGAAAAAAAACATGATTATGAATATCAAAATTAATTTAGCAAAAAAATATGGCTATGAATATCAAAAACAATTTAGAAAAAATCATGATTATCAATATCAAAATCAATTTAGCGAGGCCCATCTTTGTAACACTGTTGACGTGACTGATGGATTGAACGCAACAAACTGGCGTCACAAAAACGTCGGTCATTGACACCGTCACTCCCTGACGATTTACCATGTTGTATTAAATGACTCCTAGATGTAGGAACCGTCGTAAAATCACACAGGTGTGTTGCAATGACAAGAACCTGAATTGGGGAAATAATTTCTTTTTGTACTTACATAGAGTCATCATCTTTTCTTAACAACAGATAGCCTTCATCATACCTGAAAGTAAAGACAGACAATTAGAAAAGGCAAAAACTGACAATAGGTAAAAAAAGATTAATAAATTAACGACGTATCCCAGTCTATGATGAACAAATTAACATATACAACAAAAACTACACGTAATGCTCATTATGTCTACTATTCACTAGAGGTAAAAAAATCTTCAATCCATGTATAAAATTAATAATATCTGTAACTACACGTAATGTTAAATATTCCATTCACTATGGAAAAAATACATTCTTTTTTAAAGTCAAGTGTAAAATTTACAATATTTAAATTTGTTTAAAAACACGCAATGTTAAATATTCAGTTTACAAAGGAAAATACATTATCTTAAATCATGTGTTAAATTAACAGCATTTTAGCATATTTTCAAACTACTAGTAATGTTAAATATTCCAATCATTAAGAAAAAATAAATTTTGTAATCCTAGTGTAAAATTAACAATATATAATTTTTTAAACTACAAGTAATGCTAAATATCTCATATACTTAGTAAAATACATTTTAAAACAAGTAAAAAATTAACAATATTTTAACAAATATTCTTCTAATAACAAAAAATATTAAATATCCAGTTTACTAACTCCATCAATTAATAATAACGAATTTTTCAACCGAAGTGTAAATTAACGATATTTAAACCAATATTATTTTTATCTACAGGTAATGTTATATATAACATTCATTAGAAAAAACTCGGTTTTAAACCAAGTACCAAATCAACGATATCTTGATAAATCATTATCATTTATAATGACGCTTCCGTAAGGCAAGAAGTAAAATAAGACACTGGAATAATGACATTGGTGCAGATTAATGAGGGTGGACAGGTGTAATTAACTACCTGTCAAGTAAGCAAGGTGAGAAATGTCAGTGACTGCAGTTTCATATTTCTCAAGAGCCACCCTCTGATAACAGCAAAAGAAAAATAAAGAAAAAATAAAATAAAAACAACAGCAAACAAAGATAACAGAAAAAAAAATCAGATAACAGGAAAAACACAGATAACAGAAAAAATACAGATAACAGAAAAAAAATCAGATAAAAAATCAAATAACAGGGAAAATCAGGTAACAGCAAAAAAACCAAAAACAAAAAACAAAACAAATAACATGAAAAAAAAGACAACAGGAAAAAAAAGGTAACAAAAAAAAAAAGATAACCGAAAAACAGATAACAGGAAAAAAACAGATGATAGGAAGAAACAGGGAACAACAAAAAAAGTAAATAAATAAAAAATAAACAAATAAAAAACAGGTAACAAAAAAAAGCCACCTACAAACTACAAACTCACAATTAAATTTAAAATAGTTAACTGATTACGTTCAGGGAAAATCCTTTGCTGCGAGAGAGAGAGAGAGAGAGAGAGAGAAGAGAGATCCTAATTGTTGAGCAAACGCCCTTTCAACTAAAGCGTCAGACTTGTTTATAAGCTATCGGCCGAACGGTACATGAAAAAAAGAAAAAAAAAATCGACAGCTATAATCAAATTACCGACTTATCCCGACAGAGGTGATCCCGTGAATAAAATCGCCATTTCTGCCCGACTGCCGCTACTGATATCCGGACGAGCGTTAAAAAAAAAAAAAAAATAAATAAAAAAAAACACCCACACATACACACAGGGAATAAAAAACCTGGACCGGAAACATTCTGCAAACATTGCAAAAACATCAAGGCATAATCGAAAATCCCGCTGACTGTGTGTTAGATTCAATAATAATAAAAAAAGAAAAAACATATATACATAGTTTCTATATCAATGAATACTAATTCACGCCTGTATTATTTTTCTGATGGGAAATATTAACTAAATTCAATTGTAAATGTTTGTTCATTCTCTGATGTCGATGAAAGACATTGCAAATACAATGCAGAACGATAATACATATATATATTTCATTATTCTATTTAATATTCTGAACTATTTCCTATAATACCTACTTATTTCATTATTCTATTTAAATATTCTGAAGTATTTTCTACTGTAAATACTTTCCCATAACGACTGTTTAATTTCCATCACAGCTCACAGCCCCCAAACCCCCCCTTCACATACATACATCATACGTTCGTACGTACACATATATATATGTGTGTATGTATGTTTGTGTGCATGTAAATAAATGTTAGCAGTTAAGGATGGCCATGCCTGTAACTGCTGACTTACTCTTGCTTACATTTCTTAAGAAAGAAAGAACTTCCTCCTTATCTAAGTATACTACAAAAGAGAGAGAGAGAAGAGAGAGAGAGAGAGAGAGAGAGAGAGAATTAATGAGCATACAATAATGCGTTGCGAAACATTAGCGCCCTCCATCCATCATTGTTTGGGACGGGTTCCCCACCTGGGCCTCCTGCTGATTACTCGACTAGTCCTCCTCCTCCTCCTCCTCCTCCTTCATCCACGACTCCTTACTACGACTCGGGAGCCCAAGGCCTGAATACACAATCCTAAGATGGATATTATCTCCCAGACTTTGCCTGAACCATCTTCGAATAAGGTTACGATCTCCAAAGCAAACACACACACACACACACACACCATACACACACACACACACACACACACACACACACACACACACACACACAGACACACACACACATATATATATATATATTATATATATATATATATATATATATATATATATATATATATATATATATATACACTACGGAGCGCTTGGGTCCAAATTTCTTTCATGACCTGACCCCAGGTCAGTCGGTACCGCCTTGGCATTTCGCCCGGAGGACCGAGGTTCGTTCCTAGCGTGAGTCAGAAATTTCTGTGAAACACGTGGTCATGTGTTCATCATTTCCACACACACACACACACACACACACACACACACATATTAAATAAAATATAGAATCTTAAAATAAATGAAATACTAAAAATTTGCTCTGTTTCTGTGGTATAATTTACAAAAACACGGTCCACATTTTAAAAAGAATAAAATCTTAAAATAAATGACATACCAAAAATTTCCTGTTTCTGTGGTATAATTTGCAAAAAACATGCTGCACATTTTAAACAGATTAAAATCTTAAAATAAATAAAATACCAAAAATTTCCTCCGTTTCTGTAGGTACAGTTAAAAAAAAATCACTGGACATTTTAAAAAGAATAAAATCTTAAAATAAATTAAATACCAAAAATTTCCATTGTCTCACGCTGCACATCTTAAAAAGAATAAAATCTTAAAATAAATAAAATAAAAAAAATTACCGCTGTTTCAGTGGCATAATTTAACAAAAACACGCTCTGCATTTTAATATCAAACCCACACAATTCGAAAAAGAATCTCCGAAGAATTTGAATGAATTTTAAATATATCTGCACAGAGAGCTACTTCAATTGCCTATATAATCTTTGGATTCTTCGTCAAACGAGCGAAGCAATCTATGCTTTATTCATGGGAACAAAACAAAATTTTTTGTTCATCAACTATGCCACAGGGGCCACTGACTTGAAATTCAAGCTTCCAAAGAATATTATGGTCTTCAACAGAGAGAAGAACGAGGAAGCAAATAAAAATATATAAGTAAATGATTAAAATGCAAGGAAAATTATATTAGGCAAAAAATAATTTGAAATGGATTTTTATCATAGAAAATAGAAAAAACAATTAAATTCACGGTCCTTAAAAGTTACCTAGACATATGTAAAAGTAAGTAAACATAACACACAGCAAACTCCCATACCACTGAGTATTTAGAAAATCCTGAATATGGCAAATACATCAGATAAATATATATATAACATATATATACAAAATAAATCCAAATACACTTATCTCTTTCTTTTTTACACAAACATACATACATACACGCAAACATATACGCAAAACGCAATCACATGTACATTTCCATACTTGCATCGTCAATTCAAAAATGTGAAAAAAAATTAGAGCAAATATAATATATATAATATATTATATATATATATATATATATATATATATATATAATATATATATATATATATATATATATATATATATATATATATATATATATAAAATCACAATAACATGTCTCTTTTTTTTTTTTAAACACACACATACACAAAACGCAATCACGAGTACATTTCCATACGTACATCGTCAATCCAAAGAAGTAGCAAAAAAAGTAATTCCCATTTTAATACATAAACAGGTTATCACCCCATACAATAAACCCTAAATATATCTAATTCGACAGATAACAAAAAGATTATCACAACGACTTCAATAATAAATAAGCAAACAAAACAAGCCACGAGAGGACCAAATCTAAACAACAACAGAAAGACTTTTGAATTAAAAAGAATAAAAAAAAAAACGTTGGCTTAACATGGCTGCCCTGGGGTTTAAAAAGAGGGTGGATCGCATATCCCATGAAAGAGGGGAAAAAAGGAGGGCGAGGGGAGAAAAGTAAGGGAACAGGCAAAGAAGTCCTTCCACCTTGGAAATACTTGGGCGCAAGGAACCCGCGCCCTCCAATCAGTGGGGATGGGGGTGGGGGGGGGGGGGTGTGTGTGGGGGGGGGGGGGGGGGGGGTGTGTGTGTGTGTGTGTGTGTGTGTATTTTGCATACGAGGAAAATGTGTGTACTGAGCATTATGCATACAAGAAAAATTGTATGTGCATTATGCATACGAAGAAAATGTGTTTATGCATTTTGCATACGAGAAATATTGATTTTGTGTGTGCATTTTGCATACGATGAAAATATGTGTGCATTTTGCATACGAAGAAAATATGTGTGTGCATTATGCATACGAGGAAAATGTGTGTCTGCATATTTGCATACGAGAAAAATTGTGTGTTTGCGTGTGCATTTTGCGTACGAGGAAAATGTGTGTGCATTTTGCATAAGAGGAAAATGTGTGTGTTTGAGTGTGCATTTTGCATACGAGAAAAATTGTTTGTATTTACATTTTGCATAAGAGGAAAATTGTGTGTTTGTGTGTGTGAATTTTGCACTGGAGGAAAAGTGTGCGTTTGTGTGTTGTGATTTTTGCACTGGAAGAAAATGTGTGTCGTGCATTTTGCATACGCGGAAAATATGCTCGCATTTTGCATACCAGGAACATTTCTGTGTATTCGTCATTAAACAATGTGTTTGCGCACTCCTCATTTTGTAGAACATATCGTAAATAAATTGACGACCAGCATTTCCTATTACACCTTTTTCATGGACTCGTTAACCTTCATAAATCATGATGGGTAACATATCAATAACTATTTACATAAACTGTGTTCATTATCTGGACTAAAAAAAAAAAAAAAAAAAAAAAAAAAAAAAACAAAAAAAAAAAAAACATAAATTGGAGAACGAATATATTCCCTTTACCGATTTTAATCTGGACAAAAAAAAAAAAAAAAAAACATAAACTGGAGAATTAATATATTCAATATCACATCCAGTTTCGGTTTTATCTTACTAATTTCTTCACCAATATTTTTTCTTTCTCACATTTCTTCAACTAGACTTTTATTCATGTTTCCCCGTCAGTGTGTAAATGCTTTTGAATATATCTGGTCTCCAATTTGTGTGTATTTTTTGCAATATATTCTGCACTCCATCAAAGCTTAAAGAATAAATAAATAAATAAATAAAAACTGCATATACCACACGAAATAACTTACTAAAGTGACATAAACCTCGTATCAGGATACCGAAGATGAAATATATATGTCAGGCAGGCTTTTTTTCCTTTTCTTTTTTAGAAAGTCAAACAGCCTTGAAGGAGACTTTCAGAGACCCACTGACCTCGAATTCTTGGGACCCCGTGACCTTGGCTGCGTGTCGGCGTTCAAGGTCACTCGCTGAAGTGAGAATGTGATGTCGGGTCTAGAGAGTCTTCGTGGTAGACTTCATGGTAAAAGATTAATCTTATTTTTAGGTTTAGAGAGAAAGACCTACACTTCATCTAAATTTGAAACTACTAATACGATGAATAGTTTCAAACGTAAACTTGGGGCACATAACTGCAGACATATTATTATTGTTGTTGTTGTTATAATAATAATAATAATAATAATAATAATAATAATAATAATAAGATAATAATACTGTTAAAAAGAATGGCAGAAATAAGCTAGTTGATTTTATATATTGTTTTTTCTATTTTCCTTACAATTCGCTTCTCAGGCTTAGCGATGTTTCTGAGTAACTGGCCAATATTCATATTGGGAATTTTCAAAAAATTATAAATGCTGAAAATTATATTTTATTCTTATTAGAACAGGATCTCAGGTCCAGGTCAAGCACGGGTCGTCGTCAGTGCCCTGCATGACCTGGACCTGAGATCTGGTTCTAATAAAAATAAAAGATTCCTTCAGCATTTACAATTTTTGAAAATTCCCAATATGAATATTGGTCAGTTACTCAGAAACATCGGTGAGCCTGAGAAGCGAATTGTAAGGAAAATAGAAAAAAACAATATATAAAATCAACTCGCTTAATTCTGCCATTCTTTTTAACAATAATAATAATAATAATAATAATAATAATAATAATAATAATAATAATAATAATACTGTTAAAAAGGATGGCAGAATTAAGCGAGTTGATTTTATATATTGTTTTTTTTCTATTTCCTTACAATTCGCTTCTCAGGCTCAGCGATGTTTCTGAGTAAAACGGCCAATATTCATATTGGGAATTTTCAAAAATTATAAATGCTGAAGGAATCTTTTATTAGAACAGGATATCAGGTCCAGGTCAAGCAGGGGTCGTCGTCAGTGCTGGTATTTATTCCGTAGGCGTAGTTCAGTTCGGGGCCGGGGTCGTCTTAGGTTTAAGGGCTGGTATTGGTGCTGGTATAGCTGGTATCACGTGACGTTTCGACCTTCTCGTAGGTCCATCTTCTGACGAGTCGGTTGAAGTGACTGTAGCAAGAAAGTTTGCAGAAAGGTATTTATAGCGGCTCGGACCTAGAGTGCATTCTCATTGGTCGGACCGGTCTTGGGCGAAGCCGTGGATCTCGCCTCGAAGGTCTCGGGGATTCTCTCGTGCGAGCGCCACAGTGGCAGTGCCTGGGGATGAACGTCAGGAATTCCGTCTGTAGCAGGAATCGTGGGGGTTCCTGGTTATCTGGCATCGTCGGGGGGTCGCTCGCTGCTCTCCGGGCGGCGGTGGGAAGGAGAAACGTTTCTAGAGTGATATTTAAGTTTGGTTTCTCCTTGCCTATATGGAGGGCTTCTAGGAGGCGCAGACGTCGGGGATCCGTTGTTTGATCTATTATGGTGATATTAGGGATAATATCATTTCTTCTTATCCGTTTGTTATGAGCAGTCCTGGCGTGGTTGAATATGGCTCCTTCTTGGGCGTGGCTAGGAGATTCGCTTGGTTGGAGAAACGCATGGAGGTCATACCGACGTATTTGCCGAGGCATCCTCGGACGGGGCATGTGTAACGGTAGACCACACTCGTCTTCTTCAAGGGATCCTGCAGGGGCGCCGAAGGATTGTTTCTCATCACCAGGCTGCTCGTCTTCTTCTTCGTTTTATATATAATCATCTTAATATTTCTGTCTGGGTCGGCGGGGCTGACGTTTTCCTCGATGATCTTTTTGAGGGCTTGTTCATCCTCCTTGTACCTCCGATGGAAGTGCCCCTTGTAGAAAAGCTTGATGGGCTCTGCAACGTCGGGGCGGGGTTCCCGGTGGTACCAGGCTTCCATACCTTTCCTTATTGACTCATCAACAGCACGATTGGTGTGTCCGTTGTCGACGAGGACCTGGGCGGCGCGCTCCAACTCACTGTGTGTGTCATTCCAGGAGGAGCAGTGTGAGAGGGCCCTCCTAGAAGCCCTCCATATAGGCAAGGAGAAACCAAACTTAAATATCACTCAAGAAACGTTTCTCCTTCCCACCGCCGCCCGGAGAGCAGCGAGCGACCCCCCGACGATGCCAGAGAACCAGGAACCTCCACAGGATGATACGATTCCTGCTACAGACGGAATTCCTGACGTTCATCCCCAGGCACGCCACTGTGGCGCTCGCACGAGAGAATCCCCGAGACCTTCGAGGCGAGATCCACGACTTCGCCCAAGACCGGTCCGACCAATGAGAATGCAACTCTAGGTCCGAGCCGCTATAAATACCTTTCCGCAAACTTTCTTGCTACAGTCACTTCAAACGACTCGTCAGAAGATGACCTACGAGAAGGTCGAAACGTCACGTGATACCAGCTATACCAGCACCAATACCAGCCCTTAAACCTAAGACGACCCCGGCCCGAACTGAACTACGCCTACGGAATAATACCAGCACTGACGACGACCCCTGCTTGACCTGGACCTGATATCCTGTTCTAATAAAAGATTCCTTCAACATTTATAATTTTTGAAAATTCCCAATATGAATATTGGCCAGTTACTCAGAAACATCGCTGAGGCCTGAGAAGCGAATTGTAAGGAAAATAGAAAAAACATATAATAAAATCAACTCGCTTAATTCTGCCATCCTTTTTAACAGCATTTGCCTAAAAGAGGGTCTTCTACCAAAATAATAATAATAATAATAATAATAATGATAACAATAATAATAATAATAAATGTGACATGAAATGGTATATTAATTTTTCTCTGAAGTCAACAGTGGCTAGGAGAAGTGGCTTACGAAAAAAAATAATATAATATATAATATAGTATATATATATATATATATATATATATATATATATATATATATATATGTGTGTGTGTAGCTGCGCTATCTATAATTTCTGGCCCACTCCAAAAAACACGGCTCCTTTGAACTTTCCGATCGCGCTCGGGCGCTCGCTAATGCTCCAAAGGTAATTAAGGAGGTGTGATCAAATTACCTATGACAAAACTAGAGCACATCAACATGCCATCTCATTCATCAGACTCAATTAACACGAACTAATGAGTCAATTATGACGCTAATTAAATGCAGTATGAATCCTGATGGCACCCTTGCGTACCCCACGAATTAAATTTAAAAAAATATATATCCATCGGTCATATTTCTCGTCCGTGGACTGATATTTACAATTTACACAAGGAAATTCACAAAAAAAAACACCTATGGCAATATTCCTAATCTGTGGACTGATATTTACAGTTTACACAAGGAAATTCACAAAAAACCACCCATGGCAATATTCCATAATCTGTGGACTTTGAATTTATTTACAAATTTACACAGAAGTCCACGTACAATTTCACAACAGGTTCACGACGATAACAAAAATAGCCCATAGTGATATTTTTAGCCCTGGGGACAGTTTTTAGAATTTACGTAACGGAATAAAAAAAAAAAAAAAAAGGAATTCAATATTTCTCATCCGTAGACTGATGTGTACAATTTACGTAAAGGAATTCATGAAAAAAAATTAATAATAAAACCCATGTCAATATTTCTCGTCCGGGTACTAATGTTTACAATTTACAAAAGGGAACTCAGAAAAATAATACCCATGCCAATATCCATCGTCCGAGGACTATGTTTTACGATTTACGCAAAGGAATTCAGAAAAAAATACAACCATGGCCAATCCGCGACCCGAGGACTGTTTACGATTTTTACGCAAAGGAATTCAGAAAAAAATACAACCATGGGCAATATTTATCATCGGGGGCAATGTTTACGATTTACATAAAGGGATTCAGAAAATAATACCCATGCCAATATTCTCGTTCGTGGACTAATGTTTGCAATTTACGTAAAGGAATTCAGAAAAAATACCCATGCCAATATTTATCATAGGGTGCTCTGTTTACGATTTACATACAGGAATTCAGAAAAAATACAATTTACATTAAGGAATTGAAAAATAATACCCAAGCCCATATTCCTCGTACAGGGGCTATGTTTACAATTGACATAAAGGAATTAAGGAAAAAAATGAAATTTACATAAACGAATTGAGAAAAAAAATATCCACGCCCATATTCTACGTTCAGGAGCTGTTTACAATTTACGCTAGGGAATTCAGAAAAAAAAAATATAAAATAAAATACAAATGGGATAATACCAACGGCAATATTTCTTGTCTGGCTGACAAATGTTTAAAATTTACACAGGGCAACTCGGAACATTTAACAAAATTAGAAAATGAAAAAATAAGACAAACTTTCATAAAAACAGAGGCATTTAACTGAAAAAAAAAAACCCAAGGCAATATTACATAACAGGGAATATGTTCACAATTTAAGCAAAGAAATTCAGAATAAAAAAAATGGATTAAAAATACGATAATCTTTCATAAAAAAAAACACAGGTTCTTAATTCCGATGAAAAAATAACATTCACGAAGACAGAATCTTTGAGAGAGAGAGAGAGAGAGAGAGAGAGAGAGAGAGAGAGAGAGAGAGAGAGAGAGAGTTTAAAGAAGCGCATCTAAGATTCCAGTATTGCAGGCAGAGTTGGAATTTGAGGAGACGTATCCGAAATTATACTTTTGTTGATAAGGTGGGAATGAGGTTGGAATTAGCACAAACAAAAAAGAATCAAATATCATGGCGCCTTCAGAGGGAGCAGGAATTAGAAGAATCGCGTGCAAATTATCCTCTTTAAAAAAGTGGGAATCTGGGGTTACGCGGTGAAAATTATACCCTGAGAGAGTGGGAATGAGAGAAAATTGGTAATAGAGCCCTCAAGATCCAAATTCAAGGATACGAAGACATTAACCCTTAAACGCCGACTGGACGTATTTTACGTCGAGATAAATTGTCTGTCGGGTGCCGACTGGACTATTTTACGTCGACATACAAAAGTTTTTTTTAAAATTCGCGGGAAAAATACTTATAGGCCTACCAGCCTAAAACTTTTGAATCACGCGCCTTGGGGGATGCTGGGAGTCCACGGATCAAGGCCTTGTTTTGTTTTGAGCGTGACCCAGGTGCGCATGCGCGATATCCCTTCTTCTCCGCTCCAGCCAGCATCAGTAGCGCACCATCCGAGAGCGATCTTTCGTGAAAAGCGTTGTTTTTCTGGACTTGTGCGAGACTTTGAGCATTTGTATTGCTACAGGACATTCGTAGATTATGTCCTCAACGACGTGTGAACCGTGAAAGGCGCGTTTTAACCCGTCGGAAGGGATCGTGTAAGGCGAGTTTTGGACATGGATGCTGGCGAGGGGCCAAGCACCCAGCATGACCCCGCGCCTCAAGCCGTTCTGTGCGGCCACGTGTGGCTGAAAGTGTTTCGGGAACACATCGTTTGCCTTTGGTTACCCCTAGAAAGCATGTGGGCGTCCTTAGGGGCATTCGTAGGCATTTGGGAGGCCTCCAACCAAGGGACATAGACGATATCTTTTCGGAGCTTGATCGGGAACATTGTCGCAAGTCCTCATTTGATGGCGGATGGTCATCGAGTGATGAGGACATCAGTCCCGATGAAAGTGAGGATGAATATTTGCCCCCAATGTCCGTTCGAGGCTCACATCCCGAAAGTGAGCTCGAATTCAGTGCATACGAGGGGGAATCTGAGGGGGAGGGGGAGGGGAAAGGGGGTGGAGGGTGGGGATACGGGCTCAAGTTTTATCGCAGAGGACGATACAGAAAGTGAGGGCCTAAGTGAGGGTGATGGGCCAACGGGGGGGGGTAGTGTGCATCGTGCCCGCACCCGTGCGCGTGCGCGCGCACGGGCACGTAGAAGGTCGGCTCGTCGCGCCAGCCAAGGTGAAGGTCGGTCGTCGGAGAGTGACGAGGGGTGGACGGAGGACCCCACCCCATCCTAACAATGCACCCCTTCACGGCAACCCCTGGGATGACCGTACCAGTACCCCTGACTGTTTTGGGATTCATCCAGCTTTTCCTGACGCGGGAATTGCTGGAATACCTGGTACACGAGACGGTGGACTACGCTCGGTACTGCCGATATGAGCTGAAGACGACTTGTCGTATTCCTGGCGGGGTTGCAACTCATTGACATGGCACATTTTTTGGGCTCCACATTTAGTTTTGTTTGACCACTGCTATCGACGTCAGGCAATATTGGAAGAGAAGTTATTTTTTATATATGCCGAATGTGCCTGGCGTTATGTCCCGTGATAATTTCCTGGCGATGGACAGGTACTTCAACGCCTTCAACCGAAGGGCCATACCTCCCCGGAATAACAGTGATCGCCTCATTTTAGTGCGTACAGTGTTGGTTATATCCGTGAGCGGTGTAGTAATCTCGTGATTCCTGGAAAGAACCTGTCTTTGGATGAGGGATGATGCCTTACAAAGGACGTCTTAGTATAAAAGTGTATAACCCCAAGAAGCCAAAGAAATATGGTGTGAAATTCTTTCTCATTACCGAGGCCAACACTGGATACGTTGTGGACTTTTCAGTGTATACCGGGTATTCTCCACGCTGCGTGACACTAGTATTCAACCTTGTGGGACGTTTCCGTAACCAGGGATATCACCTGTTTATGGATAATTATAACTAACTCGGTATCCTGGCCCAGGAACTGTATGAAGCAGGTGTTCACGTCAGTGGTACCCTTCGGTTGGTGCGTGGGGCCCCGAATGTCCTCAAGAGGTTCGCTAGTCATCCGCAACACCTGGCAAGAGGAGAGACAGAGTGGCGGCGGAAGGGCGCTGTCTTCGTCATCTGTTGGAAGGGTGTCCGACTCGTCCCCCATGGTTACGACGAGTCATGAACCCCATCCAAGAAGAGATCGTACAGCGGAAGAAGACACGTCGACAGGGCCGAGTTGTGTTTGAGGAGTTTCGTACCGAGCGGCCTACTGTCATTGGGCACTACAACAGGCACATGGGAGGAGTTTTGATCTCTTTGATCAGCTCATCCAGTACTATCCCTTCGCCAGGAGAACCAGAAGGTGGACACAGAAGCTCCTCAAATACATCCTTCAGTTGGCCCTCCAAAATGCCTACATACTGTACTGTGGGTACCCGCGGTGACAATCTTCCGAGGTTGACCCACGCACAGTTCCTAGAGGTAGCCGGGAATGCCCTCATCAACTTCGATCCCGATGAGTGGCCTTCCATAACTGACCCCTGCCCCGAGCTGCAGATCTGCCCCTAGAGGAAAGGGCAGATAGGAGGGCCAACTTCGCTCGACCTGCCGCCGCCCCTGCTGCCGCCGTCCCTGCTGACGACGCCCCTGCTGACGACGCCCCTGCTGACGACGCCCCTGCTGACCGACACCCCTCCTGCTGCCGCCGCCCCACGACCCCGCCGCTGCTGCCCACCCCTGCTGACGACGCCCCTGCTGTCCGCCGCCCCTGCTGACGACGCCCCTGCTGTCGACGCCCCTGCTGCTCGACGCCCCTGCTGATCGACGCCCCTCTGCTGCCCGTCGCCATCACCGCTTCTCGTCGGGTAGTGGACCCTGCGTGTCGGCTGCAGCCAGGGAACACATACTGGAGGCCTTAGAAGGGCGAAGGCAGAAACGGTGCCGGGTGTGCCATATGAATGGCAGAAGGAGAGACACCGTTCTTCTGTCGTCTCTGCAAAGTTTGCTCTTTGCAGGATAGGGGAGTGTGACGAAAGTATCACACTAATGGTCATGTATTGGAGCGCGCCCCCTAAAGCCGACAGCGGAGGCGCACGGGGCCGCCGGGTCCATCAGCAGTAAGGGCGCGCGTCTCCCTCCTCCACCTGTCCCACCTCGTCAATGTCGAGTGGAAAAAAAGCAAGACTCTTCAATGGAGGAGGGAGAAAACAAGAATAGAACGAAGAGTCAGGATTACGAGTGAGTATTCTGCATTTATTTTATTTTATATTTTTGTTTTATATTTATTACAATTTTTTTATATATCTGAATGTGTGCATGATAAATAATAATAAGACATTTCATTGTATGCGAAAAGAGAACTTAGAATCAAAAATCAATAAACCTGCATTCCTTTTTATTTATGTATTGGTACCAGAATCGAAGAATGTAATATATATTTTACGTATAAAAAAAAAATTATAATTATATATATATATATATATATATATATATATATATATCTATCTATATCTATATATATATATATATATATATAGATATAGATATATATATATATATATAGTATATATATTATATATTTAAATATTACTTTTTGGGGGTGGGGGGGTAAGCAAATTACTTACAGTCTAGTAATATTCAATCATTTACCTTCACTTTAAAACAATTGCAAGTCTCTAGAACAATATATCTCGATTTATGGGTGAATATTTGAAAAAAATATTTTTATTCCGTCCGCGCGCCGATTCTCGGCCGCAAAATCTCGGAAAACGCGTAGGTCACATTCTCCTAATATTTTGTACCTTTTCCTGTTACTTTTACTTATTTTATTAGTTTTTATATATGGAAATGTGGCGCAAAAACATTGGCACAATTATATTTTATTGGAGGTTGTACATTTATCATTTTTGAAATATTTGAAAATATAAAGTACGATTAAAGGTAACGAAAAAAAACTACGATCGTCAACTTTGAACTCAACCGAAAAGGTCAACGCAAAAATAAACATTAAAAAATCTTACAGGTCTAAGTAATAGTTCAATCATTTTCTTCATTTTAAAAAACATATTGCAGTTTCTCTAGAACAATATCATCGATATTGTTACTTTTTGACATCCCCTTCCGCCGCCGAAAACGATTTTCGGCCGAAAACTCTCGAAACGCGTAAGGTCCCATTTCTCCTAATATTTGAGCCTTTTCCCATATTTACGGTACGCTTTTTTTTATTAAAGGGTTTATATATGGAAATGTGCGCAAAAACATGCAACAATTATAACAAAAAAATATTGGAAGGAATCATTTATCATTTTTTGAAATATTTTCATATAAATTAACGGATATTAACGAAAAAAACCGATCGGTCACTTTGCTCAACCCCGAAAAGGTAAAAAAAAAACAAACAAACGCATATCTAACATAAAAATCTTACAG
>NC_061107.1:9254643-9259643 GCF_015104395.2 Macrobrachium nipponense
AATCTCGAATAGTTATTTTTCCAATCTGAAGGAGTCATTTCTAATCTGAAATCGTCACTTTAATGACCTCAGATAGTTATTTTTCCAATCTCAAATAGTTATTTTCCCATTATCAAATAACTATTTTCCTACTATCAAATAGTTATTTTCTTAATCTCAAATAGTTAATTTTCTAATATCAAGTAGTTATTTTCCTAATATCAAATAGTTACTTTCCTAATCTCAAATAGAATACTACCCTAATTTCAAATAGTTATTTTCCTAATCTCAAATAGCTATTTTTCTAATCTTAAATTGTTATTTTTCTATCAAACAGTTATTTTTCCAATCTCAAATATTTATTTTTATATAAAATAGTTATTTTTCTATCTCAGATAGTTATTTCTATCTCAAAAAGATATTTTCATAATCTCAAATAGTTCTTTTTCTATCAAGTAGTCATTACGCCAATCTCAATTAAGTTAATTTCCTAATATATGAAGTATTAGTTCTTTATCTATCAAATAGTTATTTCGCCATCTCTATTATTTTCCTAATATATGAATAATCTTTTTCCAAAGCACCAACGATATATTGGGCAGCAATTGAAAGGAGATTACTGTCCGCAAACAGTGATAAGATAAAAGGTTTATTGCCTCCGGTCACTTCAGTATACCAATACCACCAGTCTTATTCAGAGCCCTGTCTAGAGAAGGGGTTTTTGTCCATAAAATATTCATTTTTCCTCTTTATTACTAGTTTTTATTAAAGTAATTCAGAAACTTCCTATACTATTGTATTTATAACGAATTGTTACACAGTGTATAACTGAAAAGACACACACACAAGCATATATATATATACTATATATATATATATATATATATATAGATTATATAAATATATATATATAAATAATTTAATGTGCGTGTGAAATAAAAGGAGCCCATAAAAACGCCAAAATATAGTACATATTTCCACATTTTGGCGTTTTTATGGGCTCCTATTATTAGATAGAATTCTGGTATAACAGAACATTATTTTGCAGTCATACATATATGTGTGTGGTATATATGATATATATATATATATATATATATATATATATATATATATGAGTTCATTAACTTGCCAATATATGTTTAAAAGCATGCATACTAATGTTGAATATTTCTTCTTTTCCAGGTATGATTAACAGCTGTTTATCCAAAACATTGGCATGTCAAGTGTCCACTTACGCACTGTAAGTACTTACCTTTCATTTCGTAATTCCTGACTCAGCTGGTCAGGTGGCATCAGAGGAAATAGTGGTGGTTGAGAAGAAGAATTCATTGTTGATTGTTACGGAAATGCCTGAGTCACAATTTTTCTGTCCGCCCTCAGATCTTCAAACCTACTGAGGCTAGAGGGCTGCAAATTGGCATGTCGATCAACCACCTTCCTATCATCAAACATACCAAATTGCAGCGCTCTAGCCTCAGTCGTTTTTATTTTATTCAAGGTTAAGGTTAGCCGCAATCGTGCTTTCTGCAACGCAACGACACAGGCCACCGCGGCCGGCTAAGAGCTTCTAGGGCCGCGGCTCATACAGCAGTATACCGAGACCACCGAAATATAGATCTGTTTTCGGTGGCACTGATTATACGCTGTACGAAAAACTCGATTGTGCCGAAGAAACTTTGGCGGATTTTTTTTTTTTTTTTTTTTTTTTTTTTTTTTTTTTTGTTTTTTTTTTTTTTTTTTTTTTTTCCCGAGTTCCTTCGAGTCACTATTGCTGTATTGCATTAAATTTCCACGACGGATTTCAGTTTGCTTGCGAAGGGCAAATGCAAGCTCAGTATTGGAGATTTTCGTATGTCGAACTCGTTGGCTCAGTGGGACGGCAAGGAGAAAGACAGCTGGAGTTTGCTCTCTCTCTCTCTCTCTCTCTCTCTCTCTCTCTCTCCAGGGATTTGAATTTTGTGTCTCCTTTATCGGATGTCATATTGAGGACTTACGTTGGAGATTTCGCTTAATGGTGATTCAGTATTTCTTCCTAGACTTCAAACGCCATATTGAGGTACAACATCTTCCTCCTACTCCTCCTCCTCCTCCTCTTCTTCTTCTTCTTCATCTTCTCCCAGAAAAGAGACTCTGTCTCAGATAAAGCAAGAATATTGCGTCGCCCTTTTGTTTGCTCTTTAGAAACGCACAAAAGGGGGAAAAGATTATTGTGTCTCTTTCGTTCAAGCAAAGAGATAGGATGATGATATTATGCTTTCATGCAACGCCCCCTTGAGAGGAGGCGTTCTCTCAGAATTAAAAACGTTCTCTCTCTCTCTCTCTCTCTCTCTCTCTCTCTCTGTGTGTGTGTGTGTGTGTGTGTGTGTGTGTGTAAACAAGAGAAGGTATTTTAATTAAAAAGACAATCCGAGACTGTACACTTCTTAGATGAAACGGTTGAGTCTGCTCCCTTCACTTCTCTCCTCAGTTTCTTACAATTCTCTTCACTTCTCCTCAGTTTCTTACAATTCTCTTCAAACTCTCTCCTTAGTTTCTGTAATTCTCTTTACTTCTCTCCTCAGTTTCTGTCATTCTCTCCATCTCTCCACTTTCCGTTAATCTTCTCTTCCTTTCCCCCGCTTTATATCTTGTTATGTTACTTCCCTAATTCAAATCTTGTCGAAAGATGTACGCTGTGTTATTCTCGAGAAAACGTCAGCTGTTCGTGGCCATCCTTTTCAGAAGAAATATTTAGGCATTATTTCTATAAATGCCATGTGCAAAACAGGTCCAGTTTGCTGTAGAACTTGATCTTGTCAAATCTCCTACCATATTTTCTGATATATTTATATATTTATTCATCTGCTGAACCAAAACAGACCCAGTTTGCGGTAGAACTTGATCTTGTCAAATCTCCTACCATATTTTCTGATATTTTTATATTTATTTTATTCTTATTCATCTGTTAAGAACCAAAACAGATTCAGTTTGCGGTAGAACGTGATCTTGCAAAATCTCCCAGCCGTTTTTATGACATTTTGACATTTTTATATGTGATTTTATATGTTGCGAGTATTACCCGTATTTCCATTTTGCAGCGTCGAAATCATTCCACCTGTCGCCTGTCGCTGTTTCGTGGAGCGAGAGGAGAGATTTCGGTGATTTTGCAGTCATTCATTTACGCATTTTGAGTGTCGAACGAATTCATTTCGATTGAATTTGATCATTAGCGCTTTGTCATACCTCATGCTTTGATCCGTCACGTTATATTGCCGGCGCGACTGGGTCCCGTCTCTCTCTCTCTCTCTCTCTCTCTCTCTCTCTCTCTCTCTCTCTCTCCGTCCAATAACACTTTTGCTCCCCCTTTTAAGGCAATAAAAGTATATATCACTGGCGATTGGAAATATGAATATTTGCAAAGTGCAATGTTTAATACCATTGCATTAAGTATGTGCTTTTATTTTATTTTATTTTTTTAGTTTTTTTACGTGATTTTTACGTCATGCAGTGTTGGTCTATTCGCAGTTAATTCGTGGTTTATCGTATTAACCAATTGATACCTGTTGGTCAATGAGAGTGTCTCGTTTATGTAAATATTTTCAATTTTTTTATGACTTAAGTTCGCTGTGGAGACGCAAGTTAGGTGAATTATATTTCCTTTCAATTAATCTAATTCAACATCCCAGATAAACGTCCGTAATTCTTTCCTGTATAATTAATTTAAAGAGATTGTATTTATGCGCATACAATAATAAAGCATGTATATATATTTGTATGTATGTATGAGCGCGCTGGCTTATTAAATCAATGTTTATATAAATGAATACATAGAAATGTACGTGCTGAAGATTATTAATCAGTCGTAAATATATTTAGCAATCTTACTTGTAAGTGATTTCGTAAAATGTGAAGAATGAATTTATCGATTTGGTTCTTCGTTTGTGAGAAAACTTTTCAAAGTGCTCTTTAATAACGTTTCAAAATGTTCTTGAGAAAACGTTTCAAACTGTTCTTGACATAACAGTTTCAAAAGGTCTTGAGAAAACGTTTCAAACTGTTCTTGAGAAAACGTTTCAAACTGTTCTTGAGAAAAGGTTTTAAAGTGTTCTTGCCATAACAGTTTCAAAGGGTTCTTGAGAAAACGTTTCAAACTGTTCCTGAGAAAACGTTTCAAACTGTTCTTGAGAAAAAACGTTTCAAAATGTTCTTGCCATAAACATTTCTAAATGTTCTTGAGAAAAAGGTTTCAAAATATTCTTGAGAAACCGTTTCAAAATGTTCTTGCCATAACGTAACTTTTCAAAATGCTCTTGAGGAAACGTTTCAAAATATTCTTGAGAAAACGTTTCATTAGTTTTTTGAGAAAACGTTTCAAAATCTTCTTGAGAAAACGTCTTTTGGAAATGTTCGTGAATTCACATTGCGAAGACATCTCCTGATATATATAATATATATATATATACTATATATATATATATATATATATATATATATTATCTGTGATTGTTAATCATTTTTAAATTTTGAAAATTATATGTATTGCACTGTTTCCTTGCAGTTTCATCAGTGCAACGAATCCTTAATGTTCTTCGCGTTGATTGATTGGTGTCCGCGCCCGATTGCCTTCGAACGAGATTGCTCAGTCTGATTGCAAAATCTCGCGACGAAAGTTTCATTTGCAGAAGAGACAAGCCAGAGCTTGTATAGCCATATGGCTAGGTATTAGCAAAAATGAATAAACTAATAAATAATAATTATAAATAGATAGAAAAAATAAATGAATAAAAAAGCTTGTAGCCCACTGGCTATATATTAGCAAAAAATAGATAAATAGAAAAAAATTAACAAATAAAAAAGCTTGTAGCCCACTGGCTATATATTAGCAAAAAATAGATAAATAGAAAAAATGAACAAATAAAAAAGCTTGTAGCCCACTGGGTAGATATTAATAAAAAAAAGAAAAATAATAATAATAATAATGATAATAAATAAATAAATAAATAGGAAAATAAACAAATAAAAAATGCTTGGATCCCACT